>NW_024608446.1:17500-30000 GCF_018296145.1 Oncorhynchus tshawytscha
AGTCAGCAGAACCACTGGTAACTGACCTACCTAGGAGTACCACTGGTAACTGACCTACCCAGTAGTACCACTGGTAACTGACCTACACTGTAGTACCACTGGTAACGGACCTACCCAGTAGTCCCACTGATATATGACCTACCCAGTAGTACCACTGGTAACTGACCTACCCAGTAGTACCACTGGTAAATGACCTACCCAGTAGTACCACTGGTAAATGACCTACCCTGTAGTACCACTGGTAACTGACCTACCCAGTAGTACCACTGGTAAATGACCTACCCTGTAGTACCACCTGGTAACTGACCTTCCCAGTAGTACCACTGGTAACTGACCTACCCAGTAGTACCACTGTTAACTGACCTACCATGTAGTACCACTGGTAACTGACCTACCCTGTAGTACCACTGGTAACTGACCTACCCAGTAGTACCACTGGTAACTGAACTACCCAGTAGTACCACTGGTAACTGACCTTCCCACTAGTACCACTGGTAACTGACCTACCCAGTACTACCACTCCAATGGTAACTGACCTACCCTGTAGTACCACTGGTAACTGACTTACCCAGTAGTACCACTGTTAACTGACCTACCCTGTAGTACCACTGGTAACTGACCTATCCTGTAGTAACACTGGTAACTGACCTACCCAGTAGTACCACTGGTAAATGACCTACCCTGTAGTACTGATCTACCCAGTAGTACCACTGGTAACTGACCTACCCAGTAGTACCACTGGTAACCGACCTACCCTGTAGTACCACTGGTAACTGACCTACCCTGTAGTACCACTGGTAAATTACCTACCCAGTAGTCCCACTGATATATGACCTACCCAGTATTACCACTGGTAACTGATCTACCCAGTAGTCCCACTGGTAACTGACCTACCCTGTAGTACCACTGGTAACTGACCTACCCAGTAGTACCACTGGTAACTGACCTACCCAGTACCACTGGTAACTGACCTACCCTGTAGTACTACTCCACTGGTAACTGACCTACCCAGTAGTACCACTGGTAAATGACCTACCCTGTAGTTCCACTCCACTGGTAACTGACCTACCCTGTAGTACTGACCTACCCAGTAGTACCACTGGTAACTGACCTACCCAGTTGTACCACTGGTAACTGACCTACCCAGTAGTACCACTCCACTGGTAACTAACCTACCCAGTAGTACCACTCGAAACTGACCTACCCAGTAGTACCACTCCACTGGTAACTGACCTACCAGTTGTACGTCTCCACTGGTAACTGACCTACCCAGTAGTACCACTCCACTGGTAACTGACCTACCCTGTAGTACCACTGGTAACTGACCTACCCAGTAGTACCACTGGTAACGACCTACCCTGTAGTACCACTGGTAACTGACCTACCCTGTAGTACCTATGGTAACTGACCTACCCTGTAGTACCACTGGTAAATTACCTACCCTGTAGTACTGACCTACCCCCAGTACCACTGGTAACTGACCTACCCAGTCGTACCACTGATAAATGACCTACCCTGTAGTACTGATCTACCCAGTAGTACCACTGGTAACTGACCTACCCAGTAGTACCACTCCACTGGTAACTGACCTACCCTGTAGTACCACTGGTAACTGACCTACCCTGTAGTACCACTGGTAACTGACCTACCCAGTAGTACCACTCCACTGGTAACTGACCTACCCTGTAGTACCACTGGTAACTGACCTACCCTGTAGTACCACTGGTAACTGACCTACCCAGTAGTACCACTGGTAACTGACCTACCCAGTAGCACCACATTGTAACCGACCTATCCAGTAGCACCACTGGTAACTGACCTACCCAGTAGTACCACTGGTAACTGACCTACCCAGTAGCACCCGACCTACCCAGTAGCACCACTGGGAACTGACCTACCATGTAGTACCACTGTTAACTGACCTACCATGTAGTACCACTGGTAACTGACCTACCCTGTAGTACCACTGGTAACTGACCTACCCAGTACTACCACTGGTAACTGACCTACCCAGCAGTACCACTGGTAATGACCTACCCAGCAGTACCACTGGTATATGACCTACCCAGTAGTACCACTGGTAACTGACCTACCCAGTGACCTACCCAGTAGTACCACTGGTAACTGACCTACCCTGTAGTACTACTCCACTGGTAACTGACATACCCAGTAGTACCACTGGTAACTGACCTACCCTGTAGTACCAATCCACTGGTAACTGACCTACCCTGTAGTACCACTGGTAACTGACCTACCCAGTAGCACCACTGGTAACTGACCTACCAGTAGCACTACTGGTAACTGACCTACCCAGTAGTACCACTGGTAACTGACCTACCCAGTAGCACCACATTGTAACCGACCTACCCAGTAGCACCACTGGAACTGACCTACCCAGTAGTACCACTGGTAACTGACCTACCCAGTAGTACCACTGGTAACTGACCTACCCAGTAGTACCACTGTTAACTGACCTACCCTGTAGTACCACTGGTAACTGACCTACATAGTAGTACCACTGGTAACCGACCTACCCTGTAGTATCACTGGTAACTGACCTACCCTGTAGTACCACTGGTAACCTACCTACCCTGTAGTACCACTGGTAAATAACCTACCTTGTAGTACTGACCTACCCTGTAGTACCACTGGTAACTGACCTACCCAGTAGTACCACTCCACTGGTAACTGACCTACCCTGTAGTACCACTGGTAACTGACCTACCCAGTAGTACCACTGGTAACCGACCTACCCTGTAGTACCACTGGTAACTGACCTACACTGTAGTACCACTGGTAACGGACCTACCCAGTAGTCCCACTGATATATGACCTACCCAGTAGTACCACTGGTAACTGACCTACCCAGTAGTACCACTGGTAAATGACCTACCCAGTAGTACCACTGGTAAATGACCTACCCTGTAGTACCACTGGTAACTGACCTACCCAGTAGTACCACTGGTAAATGACCTACCCTGTAGTACCACCGGTAACTGACCTTCCCAGTAGTACCACTGGTAACTGACCTACCCAGTAGTACCACTGTTAACTGACCTACCATGTAGTACCACTGGTAACTGACCTACCCTGTAGTACCACTGGTAACTGACCTACCCAGTAGTACCACTGGTAACTGAACTACCCAGTAGTACCACTGGTAACTGACCTACCCAGTAGGACCACTGGTAAATTACCTACCCAGTACTACCACTCCAATGGTAACTGACCTACCCTGTAGTACCACTGGTAACTGACCTACCCAGTAGTACCACTGTTAACTGACCTACCCTGTAGTACCACTGGTAACTGACCTACCCTGTAGTACCACTGGTAACTGACCTACCCAGTAGTACCACTGGTAAATTACCTACCCTGTAGTACTGATCTACCCAGTAGTACCACTGGTAACTGACCTACCCAGTAGTACCACTGGTAACTGACCTACCCAGTAGTACCACTGGTAACCGACCTACCCTGTAGTACCACTGGTAACTGACCTACCCTGTAGTACCACTGGTAAATTACCTACCCAGTAGTCCCACTGATATATGACCTACCCAGTATTACCACTGGTAACTGATCTACCCAGTAGTCCCACTGGTAACTGACCTACCCTGTAGTACCACTGGTAACTGACCTACCCAGTAGTACCACTGGTAACTGACCTACCCTGTAGTACCACTGGTAACTGACCTACCCTGTAGTACTACTCCACTGGTAACTGACCTACCCAGTAGTACCACTGGTAAATGACCTACCCTGTAGTTCCACTCCACTGGTAACTGACCTACCCTGTAGTACTGACCTACCCAGTAGTACCACTGGTAACTGACCTACCCAGTTGTACCACTGGTAACTGACCTACCCAGTAGTACCACTCCACTGGTAACTGACCTACCCAGTAGTACCACTGGAAACTGACCTACCCAGTAGTACCACTCCACTGGTAACTGACCTACCAGTTGTACGTCTCCACTGGTAACTGACCTACCCAGTAGTACCACTCCACTGGTAACTGACCTACCCTGTAGTACCACTGGTAACTGACCTACCCAGTAGTACCACTGGTAACCGACCTACCCTGTAGTACCACTGGTAAACTGACCTACCCTGTAGTACCTATGGTAACTGACCTACCCTGTAGTACCACTGGTAAATTACCTACCCTGTAGTACTGACCTACCCTGTAGTACCACTGGTAACTGACCTACCCAGTCGTACCACTGATAAATGACCTACCCTGTAGTACTGATCTACCCAGTAGTACCACTGGTAACTGACCTACCCAGTAGTACCACTCCACTGGTAACTGACCTACCCTGTAGTACCACTGGTAACTGACCTACCCTGTAGTACCACTGGTAACTGACCTACCCAGTAGTACCACTCCACTGGTAACTGACCTACCCTGTACTACCACTGGTAACTGACCTACCCTGTAGTACCACTGGTAACTGACCTACCCAGTAGTACCACTGGTAACTGACCTACCCAGTAGCACCACATTGTAACCGACCTATCCAGTAGCACCACTGGTAACTGACTACCCAGTAGTACCACTGGTAACTGACCTACCCAGTAGCACCATATTGTAACCGACCTACCCAGTAGCACCACTGGGAACTGACCTACCATGTAGTACCACTGTTAACTGACCTACCATGTAGTACCACTGGTAACTGACCTACCCTGTAGTACCACTGGTAACTGACCTACCCAGTACTACCACTGGTAACTGACCTACCCTGTAGTACTACTCCACTGGTAACTGACATACCCAGTAGTACCACTGGTAACTGACCTACCCTGTAGTACCACTGGTAACTGACCTACCCAGTACTACCACTGGTAACTGACCTACCCTGTAGTACTACTCCACTGGTAACTGACATACCCAGTAGTACCACTGGTAACTGACCTACCCTGTAGTACCAATCCACTGGTAATTGACCTACCCTGTAGTACCACTGGTAACTGACCTACCCAGTAGCACCACATTGTAACCGACCTACCCAGTAGCACTACTGGTAACTGACCTACCCAGTAGTACCACTGGTAACTGACCTACCCAGTAGCACCACATTGTAACCGACCTACCCAGTAGCACCACTGGGAACTGACCTACTAAGTAGTACCACTGGTAACTGACCTTCCCAGTAGTACCACTGGTAACTGACCTACCCAGTAGTACAGCTGTTAACTGACCTAGCCTGTAGTACCACTGGTAACTGACCTACCTTGTAGTACCACTGGTAACTGACCTACCATGTAGTACCACTGGTAACTGACCTACCCTGTATTACCACTGGTAACTGACCTACCCAGTAGTACCACTGGTAACTGACCTACCCAGCAGTACCACTGGTATATGACCTACCCAGCAGTACCACTGGTAAATGACCTACCCAGTAGTACCACTGGTAACTGACCTACCCAGTAGTACCACTGGTAACTGACCTACCCAATAGTACCACTGGTAACTGACCTACCCTGTAGTACTACTCCACTGGTAACTGACATACCCAGTAGTACCACTGGTAACTGTCCTACCCAGTAGTACCACTCCACTGGTAACTGACCTACCCTGTAGTACCACTGGTAAATGACCTACCCAGTAGTACCACTGGTAACTGACCTACCCAGCAGCACCACATTGTAACCGACCTACCCAGTAGCACCACTGTTAACTGACCTACCCAGTAGCACCACATTGTAACCGACCTACCCAGTAGCACCACTGGGAACTGACCTACCAAGTAGTACCACAGGTAACTGACCTTCCCAGTAGTACCACTGGTAACTGACCTACCCAGTAGTACCACTGGTAACTGACCTACCCTGTAGTACCACTGGTAACTGTCCTACCCTGTAGTACCACTGGTAAATTACCTACCCAGTAGTCCCACTGATATATGACCTACCCAGTATTACCACTGGTAACTGATCTACCCAGTAGTCCCACTGGTAACTGACCTACCCTGTAGTACCACTGGTAACTGACCTACCCAGTAGTACCACTGGTAACTGACCTACCCTGTAGTACCCTGGTAACTGACCTACCCTGTAGTACTACTCCACTGGTAACTGACCTACCCAGTAGTACCACTGGTAAATGACCTACCCTGTAGTTCCACTCCACTGGTAACTGACCTACCCTGTAGTACTGAGCTACCCAGTAGTACCACTGGTAACTGACCTACCCAGTAGTACAACTGGTAACTGTCCTACCCAGTAGTACCACTCCACTGGTAACTGACCTACCCAGTAGTACCACTGGTAACTGACCTACCCAGTAGTACCACTCCACTGGTAACTGACCTACCAGTTGTACGTCTCCACTGGTAACTGACCTACCCAGTAGTACCACTCCACTGGTAACTGACCTACCCTGTAGTACCACTGGTAACTGACCTACCCAGTAGTACCACTGGTAACTGACCTACCCTGTAGTACCACTGGTAACTGACCTACCCTGTAGTACCTATGGTAACTGACCTACCCTGTAGTACCACTGGTAAATTACCTACCCTGTAGTACTGACCTACCCTGTAGTACCACTGGTAACTGACCTACCCAGTCGTACCACTGATAAATGACCTACCCTGTAGTACCACTCCACTGGTAACTGACCTACCCTGTAGTACCACTGGTAACTGACCTACCCTGTAGTACCACTGGTAACTGACCTACCCTGTAGTACCACTGGTAACTGACCTACCCAGTAGTACCACTCCACTGGTAACTGACCTACCCTGTAGTACCACTGGTAACTGACCTACCCAGTAGTACCACTGGTAACTGACCTACCATGTAGTACCACTGGTAACTGACCTACCCTGTATTACCACTGGTAACTGACCTACCCAGTAGTACCACTGGTAACTGACCTACCCAGCAGTACCACTGGTATATGACCTACCCAGCAGTACCACTGGTAAATGACCTACCCAGTAGTACCACTGGTAACTGACCTACCCAGTAGTACCACTGGTAACTGACCTACCCAATAGTACCACTGGTAACTGACCTACCCTGTAGTACTACTCCACTGGTAACTGACATACCCAGTAGTACCACTGGTAACTGTCCTACCCAGTAGTACCACTCCACTGGTAACTGACCTACCCTGTAGTACCACTGGTAAATGACCTACCCAGTAGTACCACTGGTAACTGACCTACCCAGCAGCACCACATTGTAACCGACCTACCCAGTAGCACCACTGTTAACTGACCTACCCAGTAGCACCACATTGTAACCGACCTACCCAGTAGCACCACTGGGAACTGACCTACCAAGTAGTACCACAGGTAACTGACCTTCCCAGTAGTACCACTGGTAACTGACCTACCCAGTAGTACCACTGGTAACTGACCTACCCTGTAGTACCACTGGTAACTGTCCTACCCTGTAGTACCACTGGTAAATTACCTACCCAGTAGTCCCACTGATATATGACCTACCCAGTATTACCACTGGTAACTGATCTACCCAGTAGTCCCACTGGTAACTGACCTACCCTGTAGTACCACTGGTAACTGACCTACCCAGTAGTACCACTGGTAACTGACCTACCCTGTAGTACCCCTGGTAACTGACCTACCCTGTAGTACTACTCCACTGGTAACTGACCTACCCAGTAGTACCACTGGTAAATGACCTACCCTGTAGTTCCACTCCACTGGTAACTGACCTACCCTGTAGTACTGAGCTACCCAGTAGTACCACTGGTAACTGACCTACCCAGTAGTACAACTGGTAACTGTCCTACCCAGTAGTACCACTCCACTGGTAACTGACCTACCCAGTAGTACCACTGGTAACTGACCTACCCAGTAGTACCACTCCACTGGTAACTGACCTACCAGTTGTACGTCTCCACTGGTAACTGACCTACCCAGTAGTACCACTCCACTGGTAACTGACCTACCCTGTAGTACCACTGGTAACTGACCTACCCAGTAGTACCACTGGTAACCGACCTACCCTGTAGTACCACTGGTAACTGACCTACCCTGTAGTACCTATGGTAACTGACCTACCCTGTAGTACCACTGGTAAATTACCTACCCTGTAGTACTGACCTACCCTGTAGTACCACTGGTAACTGACCTACCCAGTCGTACCACTGATAAATGACCTACCCTGTAGTACCACTCCACTGGTAACTGACCTACCCTGTAGTACCACTGGTAACTGACCTACCCTGTAGTACCACTGGTAACTGACCTACCCTGTAGTACCACTGGTAACTGACCTACCCAGTAGTACCACTCCACTGGTAATTGACCTACCCTGTAGTACCACTGGTAACTGACCTACCCTGTAGTACCACTGGTAACTGACCTACCCAGTAGTACCACTGGTAACTGACCTACCCAGTAGCACCACATTGTAACCGACCTATCCAGTAGCACCACTGGTATCTGACCTACCCAGTAGTACCACTGGTAACTGACCTACCCAGTAGCACCATATTGTAACCGACCTACCCAGTAGCACCACTGGGAACTGACCTACCATGTAGTACCACTGTTAACTGACCTACCATGTAGTACCACTAGTAACTGACCTACCCTGTAGTACCACTGGTAACTGACCTACCCAGTACTACCACTGGTAACTGACCTACCCAGCAGTACCACTGGTATATGACCTACCCAGCAGTACCACTGGTATATGACCTACCCAGTAGTACCACTGGTAACTGACCTACCCAGTAGTACCACTGGTAACTGACCTACCCTGTAGTACTACTCCACTGGTAACTGACATACCCAGTAGTACCACTGGTAACTGACCTACCCTGTAGTACCAATCCACTGGTAATTGACCTACCCTGTAGTACCACTGGTAACTGACCTACCCAGTAGCACCACATTGTAACCGACCTACCCAGTGGCACTACTGGTAACTGACCTACCCAGTAGTACCACTGGTAACTGACCTACCCAGTAGCACCACATTGTAACCGACCTACCCAGTAGCACCACTGGGAACTGACCTACTAAGTAGTACCACTGGTAACTGACCTTCCCAGTAGTACCACTGGTAACTGACCTACCCAGTAGTACAGCTGTTAACTGACCTAGCCTGTAGTACCACTGGTAACTGACCTACCTTGTAGTACCACTGGTAACTGACCTACCATGTAGTACCACTGGTAACTGACCTACCCTGTATTACCACTGGTAACTGACCTACCCAGTAGTACCACTGGTAACTGACCTACCCAGCAGTACCACTGGTATATGACCTACCCAGCAGTACCACTGGTAAATGACCTACCCAGTAGTACCACTGGTAACTGACCTACCCAGTAGTACCACTGGTAACTGACCTACCCAGTAGTACCACTGGTAACTGACCTACCCTGTAGTACTACTCCACTGGTAACTGACATACCCAGTAGTACCACTGGTAACTGTCCTACCCAGTAGTACCACTCCACTGGTAACTGACCTACCCTGTAGTACCACTGGTAACTGACCTACCCTGTAGTACCACTGGTAAATGACCTACCCAGTAGTACCACTGGTAACTGACCTACCCAGCAGCACCACATTGTAACCGACCTACCCAGTAGCACCACTGTTAACTGACCTACCCAGTAGCACCACATTGTAACCGACCTACCCAGTAGCACCACTGGGAACTGACCTACCAAGTAGTACCACAGGTAACTGACCTTCCCAGTAGTACCACTGGTAACTGACCTACCCAGTAGTACCACTGGTAACTGACCTACCCTGTAGTTCCACTGGTAACTGACCTACCCTGTAGTACCACTCCACTGGTAACTGACCTTCCCTGTAGTACCACTGGTAACTGACCTACCCTGTAGTACCACTGGCAACTGACCTACCTAGTAGTACCACTGGTAACTGACCTACCCAGTAGTACCACTGGTAACTGACCTACCCAGTAGTACCACTGGTAACTGACCTACCCTGTAGTACCACTGATAACTGACCTACCCTGTAGTGCCACTGGTAACTGACCTACCCTGTAGTACCACTGGTAACTGACCTACCCTGTAGTACCACTGGTAACTGACCTACCCTGTAGTACCACTGGCAACTGACATACCCTGTTGTACCACTGGTAAATGACCTACCTTGTAGTACTGACCTACCCAGTAGTACCACTGGTAACTGACCTACCCAGTAGAACCACTGGTAACTCACCTACCCTGTAGTACCACTTGTAACTGACCTACCCTGTAGTACCACTGGTAACTGACCTACCCTGTAGTTCCACTGGTAACTGACCTACCCTGTAGTACCACTGTTAACTGACCTACCCTGTAGTACCACTGGTAACTGACCTACCCTGTAGTACCACTGGTAACTGACCTACCCTGTAGTTCCACTGGTAACTGACCTACCCTGTAGTACCACTGTTAACTGACCTACCTTGTAGTACCACTGGTAACTGACCTACCCTGTAGTACCACTGGTAACTGACCCACCCAGTAGTACCACTGGTAACTGACCCACCCTGTAGTACCACTCCACTGGTAACTGACCTACCCTGTAGTACCACTGGTAACTGACCTACCCTGTAGTACCACTGGTAACTGACCTACCCTGTAGTACCACTGGTAACTGACCTAGTCAGCAGAACCACTGGTAACTGACCTACCTAGGAGTACCACTGGTAACTGACCTACCCAGTAGTACCACTAGTAACTGACCTACCTAGTAGTACCACTGGTAACTGACCTACCCAGTAGTACCACTGGTAACTGACCTACCCAGTAGTACCACTGGTAACTGATCTACCCAGTAGTACCACTCCACTTGTAACTGACCTACCCAGTAGTACCACTGGTAACTGACCTACCCAGTAGTACCACTGGTAACTGACCTACCCAGTAGTACCACTGGTAACTGACCTACCCAGTAGTACCACTCCACTTGTAACTGACCTACCCAGTAGTACCACTGGTAACTGACCTACCCAGTAGTACCACTGGTAACTGACCTACCCAGTAGTACCACTCCACTTGTAACTAGACAGAGATGGATGTTGGGAGAGAGATGTGAGATATACTGATAAAAAAGAGAGAGAGAGACTCTGAGCATGGCCTTGCTGTAGAGAAAGGCTACTGTAGGCAGACCTGACTCTCAGGTGAAGAAAGACTATGCGCTCACTGTCCACAAAATGAGTTGGAAACTGAGCTGCGTTTCTTAACCTCCAACCAAACGTGGGACCATGTTAGTGACACGTACTTTCCTAATATTTACAGACCCACAAATAACTCGAAAACAAACCCACTTTAGATAAACTCCAATGTCGACTGGGTGAAAAACCACAGTATTCCATCACAGCAGCCAGATGTGTGACCTGTGAAAAACCACAGTGTTCCATCACAGCAGCCAGATGTGTGACCTGTGAAAAACCACAGTGTTCCATCACAGCAGCCAGATGTGTGACCTGTGAAAAACCACAGTGTTCCATCACAGCAGCCAGATGTGTGACCTGTGAAAAACCACAGTGTTCCATCACAGCAGCCAGATGTGTGACCTGTGAAAAACCAGTGTTCCATCACAGCAGCCAGATGTTTGACCTGTTGTCACAAGAAAAAGTCAACCAGTGAAAAACAAACACCATTGTATCTACAACACAGAGGAGGAGGAGGTACAGTATAGAGGGTTAGTGGAGGGATAGGAGAGGAGGAGAGGAGGTACAGTATAGAGGGTTAGTGGAGGGATAGGAGAGGAGGAGAGGAGGTACAGTATAGAGGGTTAGTGGAGGGATAGCAGAGGAGGAGAGGAGGTACAGTATAGATTGTTAGTGGAGGGATAGGAGAGGAGGAGAGGAGATACAGTATAGAGGGTTAGTGCAGGGATAGGAGAGGAGGAGAGGAGGTACAGTATAGAGGGTTAGTGGAGGGATAGGAGAGGAGGAGAGGAGATACAGTATAGAGGGTTAGTGGAGGGATAGGAGAGGAGGAGAGGAGGTACAGTATAGAGGGTTAGTGGAGAGATAGGAGAGGAGGAGAGGAGGTACAGTATAGAGGGTTAGTGGAGGGATAGGAGAGGAGGAGAGGAGATAAAGTATAGAGGGTTAGTGGAGGGATAGGAGAGGAGGAGAGGAGGTACAGTATAGAGGGTTAGTGGAGGGATAGGAGAGGAGGAGAGGAGGTACAGTATAGAGGGTTAGTGGAGGGATAGGAGAGGAGGAGAGGAGGTACAGTATAGATGGTTAGTGGAGGGATAGGAGAGGAGGAGAGGAGGTACAGTATAGAGGGTTAGTGGAGGGATAGGAGAGGAGGAGAGGAGGTACAGTATAGATGGTTAGTGGAGGGATAGCAGAGGAGGAGAGGAGGTACAGTATAGAGGGTTAGTGGAGGGATAGGAGAGGAGGAGAGGAGGTACAGTATAGAGGGTTAGTGGAGGGATAGGAGAGGAGGAGGAGGTACAGTATAGATGGTTAGTGGAGGGATAGGAGAGGAGGAGGAGGTACAGTATAGAGGGTTAGTGGAGGGATAG
>NW_024608446.1:37500-50000 GCF_018296145.1 Oncorhynchus tshawytscha
GATACCTGACGACCAGGTTAGAGGGGAAGGAGAGAAAGAACGCCAGACGTATTAGTGATAACTGACGACCAGGGAAGAGGGGAAGGATTGAAAGAACGCCAGACAGATTAGTGATACCTGACGACCAGGGATGAGGAGAAGGATTGAAAGAACACCAGACAGATTAGTGATAACTGACCAGGGATGAGGAGAAGGATTGAAAGAACGCCAGACAGATTAGTGATAACTGACGACCAAGGAATAGGGGAAGGATTGAAAGAACGCCAGACAGATTAGTGATAACTGACGACCAGGGAAGAGGGGAAGGAATGAAAGAACGCCAGACAGATTAGTGATAACTGACGACCAGGGATGAGGAGAAGGAGAGAAAGAACGCCAGACAGATTAGTGATACCTGACGACCAGGGAAGAGGGGAAGGAGAGAAAGAACGGCAGACAGATTAGTGATACCTGACGACCAGGGAAGAGGGGAAGGAGAGAAAGAACGCCAGACAGATTAGTGATAACTGACGACCAGGGATGAGGAGAAGGAGAGAAAGAACGCCAGACAGATTAGTGATACCTGACGACCAGGGAAGAGGGGAAGGAGAGAAAGAACGGCAGACAGATTAGTGATACCTGACGACCAGGGAAGAGGGGAAGGAGAGAAAGAACGCCAGACAGATTAGTGATACCTGACGACCAGGGATGAGGAGAAGGAGAGAAAGAACGCCAGACAGATTAGTGATACCTGACGACCAGGTTAGGGGAAGGATTGAAAGAATGCCAGACAGATTAGTGATAACTGACGACCAGGGAAGAGGGGAAGGAATGAAAGAACGCCAGACAGATTAGTGATAACTGACAACCAGGGAATAGGGGAAGGAGAGAAAGAAAAACCTTTAACAAACACATATAATAACAAAACTCCCTTTTTAGACATGCTGTGGTACCATCCTCTCTGTTACTCTACCTGATAGACACACAAAACTAGACATGCTGTGGTACCATCCTCTCTGTTACTCTACCTGATAGACACACAAAACTAGACATGATGTGGTACCATCCTCTCTGTCCCCTCTACCTGATAGACACACAAAACTAGACATGCTGTGGTACCATCCTCTCTGTTACTCTACCTGATAGACACACAAAACTAGACATGCTGTGGTACCATCCTCTCTGTCCCCTCTACCTGATAGACACACAAAACTAGACATGCTGTGGTACCATCCTCTCTGTCCCCTCTACCTGATAGACACACAAAACTAGACATGCTGTGGTCTCTGTCCCCTCTACCTGATAGACACACAAAACTAGACATGCTGTGGTACCATCCTCTCCTCTCTGTTACTCTACCTGATAGACACACAAAACTAGACATGCTGTGGTACCATCCTCTCCTCTCTGTCCCCTCTACCTGATAGACACACAAAACTAGACATGCTGTGGTACCATCCTCTCTGTTACTCTACCTGATAGACACACAAAACTAGACATGCTGTGGTACCATCCTCTCCTCTCTGTCCCCTCTACCTGATAGACACACAAAACTAGACATGCTGTGGTACCATCCTCTCTGTCCCCTCTACCTGATAGACACACAAAACTAGACATGCTGTGGTACCATCCTCTCCTCTCTGTCCCCTCTACCTAGACACACAAAACTAGACATGCTGTGGTACCATCCTCTCCTCTCTGATCCCTCTACCTGATAGACACACAAAACTAGACATGCTGTGGTACCATCCTCTCCTCTCTGTCCCCTCTACCTGATAGACACACAAAACTAGACATGCTGTGGTACCATCCTCTCCTCTCTGTCCCCTCTACCTGATAGACACACAAAACTAGACATGCTGTGGTACCATCCTCTCCTCTCTGTCCCCTCTACCTGATAGACACACAAAACTAGACATGCTGTGGTACCATCCTCTCCTCTCTGTCCCCTCTACCTGATAGACACACAAAACTAGACATGCTGTGGTACCATCCTCTCCTCTCTGTTCCCTCTAACTGATAGACACACAAAACTAGACATGCTGTGGTACCATCCTCTGTCCCCTCTACCTGATAGACACACAAATCTAGACATGCTGTGGTACCATCCTCTGTCCCCTCTACCTGATAGACACACAAAACTAGACATGCTGTGGTACCATCCTCTCCTCTCTGTCCCTCTACCTGATAGACACACAAAACTAGACATGCTGTGGTACCATCCTCCTCTCTGTCCCCTCTACCTGATAGACACACAAAACTAGACATGCTGTGGTACCATCCTCTCTGTCCCCTCTACCTGATAGACACACAAAACTAGACATGCTGTGGTACCATCCTCTCCTCTCTGTCCCTACCTGATAGATAGACACACAAAACTAGACATGCTGTGGTACCATCCTCTCCTCTCTGTCCCCTCTACCTGATAGACACACAAAACTAGACATGCTGTGATACCATCCTCTCCTCTCTGTCCCCTCTACCTGATAGACACACAAAACTAGACATGCTGTGATACCATCCTCTCCTCTCTGATCCCTCTACCTGATAGACACATAAAACTAGACATGCTGTGGTACCATCCTCTCCTCTCTGTCCCCTCTACCTGATAGACACACAAAACTAGACATGCTGTGGTACCATCCTCTCCTCTCTGTTCACTCTAACTGATAGACACACAAAACTAGACATGCTGTGGTACCATCCTCTCTGTTACTCTACCTGATAGACACACAAAACTAGACATGCTGTGGTACCATCCTCTCCTCTCTGTCCCCTCTACCTGATAGACACAGTGGAGGCTGCTGAGGGGAGGACAGCTCATAATAAAGGCTGGACTGGAGTATCAACCACCATTCCATTGGCTCCACTCCATTGACTCCACTCCATTGACTCCACTCCATTGACTCCATTCCATTGACTCCATTCCATTGACTCCACTCCATTGACTCCACTCCATTGACTCCACTCCATTGAATCCACTCCATTGACTCCACTCCATTGACTCCACTCCATTGACTCCACTCCATTGACTTCATTCCATTGACTTCATTCCATTGACTCCACTCCATTGACTCCACTCCATTGACTCCACTCCATTGACTCCACTCCATTGACTCCACTCCAGCCATCATTATGAGCCGTCCTCCCCTCAGCAGCCTCCACTGCTGTAGCACCATCTTCCCCTCCCCTGTCCCTCCATCTCTCTCCCTCTCTCTCTCAGGTCATCAGCAACCAAACCACAACAAAGGGCTGTCGTCGGTTGGTCAGTGGGTTGCCGCGGTGACCTTGGCTGTGACATCACGCAGTGGGGGAAAACGATGAAGCCATTAGGCTGAGGCAGGGCCGCTCCATAAATCACAGCATTTCCAATAAGCTGCCTTAATGGTCATCCATCACTGTGTGTGTGTGTGTGTGTGTGTGTGTGTGTGTGTGTGTGTGTGTGTGTGTGTGTGTGTGTGTGTGTGTGTGTGTGTGTGTGTGTGTGTGTGTGTGTGTGTGTGCTGGGGAATAGCCGAGAACCAACGCAATAGAGCAGGGAGAGACAGAGAGAGAGAGAGAGAGAGAGACTGTGACTGACCCAAAAGAGAGAGATTCTATATGGCCCAGCCATCCAGGAGAAGTCAGGAGCTGGATGGTGTGGTCAGATAGAGGTTGGGGTGAGGGGTCTGGATAGTGTGGTCAGATGGGGGTTGAGGTGAGGGGGCTGGATAATGTGGTCAGATGGGGGTTGAGGTGAGGGGGCTGGATAGTGTGGTCAGATGGGGGTTGAAGTGAGGGGCTGGATAGTGTGGTCAGATGAGGGTCGAGGTGAGGGGGCTGGATGGTTTGGTCAGATGGAGGTTGGGATGAGGGGGCTAGATGGTGTTGTCAGATTGGAGGTTGGGGTGAGGGTGCTGGATGGTGTGGTCAGATGGGGGTTGAGGTGAGGGGGATGGTGTGGTCAGATGGAGGTTGGTGTGAGGGGGCTGGATGGTGTGGTCAGACGGAGGTTGGGGTGAGGGGGCTGGATGGTGTGGTCAGATGGGGGTTGAGGTGAGGGGGATGGTGTGGTCAGATGGAGGTTGGTGTGAGGGGGCTGGATAGTGTGGTCAGATGGGGGTTGAGGTGAGGGGGCTGGATGGTTTGGTCAGCTGGAGTTTGGGATGAGGGGGCTAGATGGTGTAGTCAGATTGGAGGTTGGGGTGAGGGTGCTGGATGGTGTGGTCAGATGGGGGTTGAGGTGAGGGGGATGGTGTGGTCAGATGGGGGTTGAGGTGAGGGGGATGGTGTGGTCAGATGGAGGTTGGTGTGAGGGGGCTGGATGGCGTGGTCAGATGGAGGTTGAGGTGAGGGGGCTGGATGTAATTGTAATTAATGTGATTTTATTAATTGTTCAGCATTCTTATGGCTTGGGGGTAGAAGCTGTTGGTTCTAGACTTGGCGCTCCGGTACCGCTTGCCATGTGGTAGCAGAGAAAACTGTCTATAACTTGGGTGACTGGAGTCTCTGACAATTCTATGGGCTTTCCTCTGACACCGCCTATTGTATAGGTCCTGGATGGCAGGAAGCTTGGCCCCAGTGATGTACTGAACCGTTCACACTACCCTTTGTAGCTCCTTACGGTCAGATGCCGAGCAGTTGCCATACCAGGCGGTGATGCAACCGGTCAGGATGCTCTCGATGGTGCAGCTGTAGAGCTTTTTGAGGATCTGGGGACACATGCCAAATATTTTCAGTCTCCTGAGGGGGAAAAGGTTTTGTTGTGCCCTCTTCATGACAGTCTTGGTATGTTTGGACCATGATAGTTCATTAATGATGTGGACACCAAGGAACTGGAACCTCTTGACCCGCTCCACTACAGCCCCGTCGATGTTGATGGGGCCTGTTCGGCCCGCCTTTTCCTGTAGTCCACGATCAGCTCCTTAGAGAGAGTGGTTGTTGTCCTGGCACCACAATGCCAGTTCTCAGACCTCCTCCCTATACGCTGTCTCATCGTTGTCGGTGATCAGGCTGTTCTGTCATCTGCACACTTAATGGTGGTGTTGTCTGTAGATTATGGAGTGTGTTATGGAGTGTGTTGTCTGTAGATTGTGGAGTGTGTTGTCTGTAGATTGTGGAGTGTGTTGTCTGTAGATTATGGAGTGTGTTGTGGAGTGTGTTGTCTGTAGATTATGGAGGGTGTTGTCTGTAGATTAGGAGTGTGTTGTCTGTAGATTAGGAGTGTTTTGTCAGATGGAGTGTGTTGTCTGTAGGTGGAGTGTGTTGTCTGTAGATGGAGTGTGTTGTCTGTAGATTAGGAGTGTGTTGTCTGTAGATTGTGGAGTGTGTTGTCTGTAGATTGTGGAGTGTGTTGTCTGTAGATTATGGAGTGTGTTGTCTGTAGATTGTGGAGTGTGTTGTCTGTAGATTGTGGAGTGTGTTGTCTGTAGATTGTGGAGTGTGTTGTCTGTAGATTGTGGAGTGTGTTGTCTGTAGATTGTGGAGTGTGTTGTCTGTAGATTGTGGAGTGTGTTGTCTGTAGATTATGGAGTGTGTTGTCTGTAGATTGTGGAGTGTGTTGTCTGTAGATGGTGGAGTGTGTTGTCTGTAGATTGTGGAGTGTGTTGTCTGTAGATTGTGGAGATTGTTTGTTGTCTGTAGATGGTGGAGTGTGTTGTCTGTAGATTGTGAGTGGTTGTCTGTAGATTGTGGAGTGTGTTGTCAGTAGATTGTGGAGTGTGTTGTCTGGGTGTGGAGTGTGTTGTCTGTTGATTGTGGAGTGTGTTGTCTGTAGATTATGGAGTGTGTTGTCTGTAGATTGTGGAGTGTGTTGTGGATGAGGTGTGTTGTCTGTAGATGTGGAGTGTGTTGTCTGTAGATTGGAGTGTGTTGTCTGTAGAGGGTGGAGTGTGTTGTCTGTAGATTATGGAGTGTGTTGTCAGTAGATTGTGGAGTGTGTTGTCAGATTATTGGAGTGTGTTGTCTGTAGGCTGGATGAGATTGTGGAGTTGTCTGTAGGTTGTGTTGTGGAGTGTGTTGTCTGTAGATTGTGGAGTGTTGTCTGTAGATTGTGGTAGATTGTGGAGTGTGTTGTCTGTAGATTCTGGAGTGTGTTGTCAGAGAAACTGGAGTGTGGGTGTGAGTCTGTAGATTCTGGAGGTGTTGTCTGTAGATTATGGAGTGTGTTGTCTGTAGTCCTGGAGTGTGTTGTCTGCAGATTAGTGTGTTGAAGTGTTTGTCTGTAGATGTACTGTGTTGTCTCAGATTGTGGAGTGTGTTGTCTGTAGATGGAGTGTGTTGTCCATACCAGGTCTGGTGATGAGTGTGTTGTCAGGATCTCTGGAGTGTGTTGTCTGTAGATTATGGTGTGTGTTGTCTGTAGAGCTTTTTGAGGAGTGTGGGTCTGCCAAATATTTTCAGTGTTGTCTGAGGGTGGAAAAGTGTTGTCTGTAGATTTCAGTGTGTTGTCTGTAGATTATGGAGTGTTTGGAGATTGTGATAGTTGTCTTAGATTATGGAGTCTGTTGTCTGTAGATTATGGAGTGTTTGTCTACAGCCCCGTAGAGTGTGTTGTCTGTAGTGGATGTTGTCTGCCTTTTCCTGTAGTGGAGTGTGTTGTCTGTAGATTAGAGAGTGTGTTGTCTGGCACCATGGAGTGTGTTGTCAGACCTCCTCCCTAGACGCTGTCTCATCGTGTGTTGTCTGTAGATCAGGCTGTGTCTGTCATCTGCAGACTTAATGGTGGTGTTGTCTGTAGATTATGGAGTGTGTTGTTAGATGGAGTGTGTTGTCTGTAGATTGTGGAGTGTGTTGTCTGTAGATTGTGGAGTGTGTTGTCTGTAGATTTATGGAGTGTGTTGTCTGTAGATTGTGGAGTGTGTTGTCTGTAGATTATGGAGGGTGTTGTCTGTAGATTAGTGTCTGTTGGAGTGTGTTGTCTGTAGATTAGGAGTGTGTTGTCTGTAGATTGTGGAGTGTGTTGTCTGTAGATTGTGGAGTGTGTTGTCTGTAGATTATGGAGTGTGTTGTCTGTAGATTATGGAGTGTGTTGTCTGTAGATTATAGAGTGTGTTGTCTGTAGATTATAGAGTGTGTTGTCTGTAGATTATGGAGTGTGTTGTCTGTAGATTGTGGAGTGTGTTGTCTGTAGATTGTGGAGTGTGTTGTCTGTAGATTATGGATTGTGTTGTCTGTAGATTGTGGAGTGTGTTGTCTGTAGATTATGGATTGTGTTGTCTGTAGATTGTGGAGTGTGTTGTCTGTAGATTATTGAGTGTGTTGTCTGTAGATTGTGGAGTGTGTTGTCTGTAGATTATGGAGTGTGTTGTCTGTAGATTATGGAGTGTGTTGTCTGTAGATGGTGGAGTGTGTTGTCTGTAGATGGTGGAGTGTGTTGTCTGTAGATTGTGGAGTGTGTTGTCTGTAGATTATGGAGTGTGTTGTCTGTAGATTGTGGAGTGTGTTGTCTGTAGGAGTGTGTTGTCTGTAGATTATGGAGTGTGTTGTCTGTAGATTATGGAGTGTGTTGTCTGTAGATTATGGAGTGTGTTGTCTGTAGATTATGGAGTGTGTTGTCTGTAGATTATGGAGTGTGTTGTCTGTAGATTATGGAGTGTGTTGTCTGTAGATTATGGAGTGTGTTGTCTGTAGATTATGGAGTGTGTTGTCTGTAGATTGTGGAGTGTGTTGTCTGTAGATTATGGAGTGTGTTGTCTGTAGATTATGGAGTGTGTTGTCTGTAGATTATAGAGTGTGTTGTCTGTAGATTATAGAGTGTGTTGTCTGTAGATTATGGAGTGTGTTGTCTGTAGATTATGGAGTGTGTTGTCTGTAGATTATGGAGTGTGTTGTCTGTAGATTATGGAGTGTGTTGTCTATAGATTATGGAGTGTGTTGTCTGTAGATTATGGAGTGTGTTGTCTGTAGATTGTGGAGTGTGTTGTCTGTAGATTGTGGAGTGTGTTGTCTGTAGATTATGGAGTGTGTTGCCATTGGAAAACCGTAGATTAATGCTGATCACTGGTGGATGTGACAGGTAGGGAGCCATGTTAACCCAATACTATAGAGAAACAGAGAGAGAAAACAGAGAAAACACAGAGAAGGAGACTACAAGCAAACCAGTGACATTTAAATTCCCAATGCCATAATTGCAGGTTGTAAGCATCATAAATTCGAATGAAGCTTTCAGCGTGAGGACTATGTGATAGGGAGAGAGGGAGAGGAGTTCTGAGAGAGAGAGGGGGGAGGGGGGGAGAGAGAGAGAGAGAGAGAGAGAGAGAGAGAGAGAGAGAGAGACTCATGACTGTTCTGGTCCTGTAGCCTGTTGACATCCCTGCTGGGGCGATGTAGAGAAATCCCTTTGTGGCTGCTTGGCTATTAGGGTTTCAGGGTTTGGGGGTTTGGCCGATTTGCCACTGGTTTAAAGCCAAGGAAAACTGCACCAAAAGTCACTTACCCTCTCTTCTCCTATGACCTCTTTGAATGAAGGTTGAAAAATGAGGTGTGTGGTTCATTTCTGCTCTTACATTTCCTTACTTAAGTGTCCAAATAGTTTTCTTTCTGCCCTAAGTGAGGCATTATCCATCAACTCAATGACCTCGGTAATGGAGAACTATTAAAAGCAGAAGTGCAAGAATGTAGTTTTGAGACTGATATTGTTATATTACAAGAGGTTCATTATGTCAAGAGGTTCATTTAGATCAGATAACAAAAAATAAAGAAAGTGTGTGTGTGTGTGTGTGTGTGTGTGTGTGTGTGTGTGTTAAAGTACAAAAGGGAAAATAAATAAACATAAATATGAGTTATATTTACAATGGTGTTTGTTCTTCACTGGTTGCCCTTTTCTTGTTGCAACAGGTCACACATCTTGCTGCTGTGATGGCACACTGTGGTATTTCACCCAATAGATATGGGAGTTTATCAAAATTGGATTTATTTTCAAATTCTTTGTGGATCTGTGTAATCTGAGGGAAATATGTGTCTCTAATATGTTAACACATTTGGCAGGAAGTTAGAAAGTGCAGCTCAGTGTTTGCCTCATGTTTATAGCAGTGTGCACATAGCCTGTCTTCTCTTGAGAGCCAGGTCTGCCTACGGCGGCCTTTCTCAATAGCAAGGCTTTTTTTTTTTTTTTTTTTTTTTCTTCTGTACGTAGTCAAAGCTTCCCTTAAATTTGGGTCAGTCACAGCAGTCTCTCCCTCTCTCTCATCCTCTCTTTACTCTCTCTTCCTTTCTCTCTTTTTCCCCCTCTCTCCCTATCCTCACTCTTCCGCTCTCTCCCCCTTTCAATCTCTCCCTCCCTCTCTCTCCTCTCCCCCTTCTAACTCTGTTCTCTCTCTGCCCGTCTCTCTTTTTATCACTCTCTTACTCCCTCCTCGCTCTCTCTCTCTGTCTCTCTCCCCCTCCTCACTCTCTCTCTCCCCCACCCCCACCTCTCTGATCAGTGTTCTGCTGTTATTACCTCTCTCTCTCTCTCTCCCCACCTCCTCTTCCCTCCATACCTCCCTCTCTCTCTCCTCTATTCCCATCTACTCTCCCTTCCATACCACATCAGTTGGTATGCTACAACTCCTGTTGTTATTGTTGTTGTTTGTGTCCCTGCCTCATTTGACTTACAGTTGAAGTCAGAAGTTTACATACACTTAGGTTGGAGTCATTAAAACTAATTTTTCAACCACTCCACAAATGTCTTGTTAACAAACTATAGTTTCGGCAAGTCAGTTAGGACATCTACTTTGTGCAAGACACAAGTCATTTTTTCAACAATTTTTTACAGACAGATTATTTCACTTATATTTCACTGTATCACAATTCAGGTGGTCAGAAGTTTACATACGCTAACTCGACTGTGCCTTTAAATAGCTTGGAAAATTCCAGAAAATGATGTCATGGCTTTTGAAGCTTCTGATAGGCTAATTGACATAATTTGAGTCAATTGGAGGTGTACCTGTGGATGTATTTCAAGGCCTACCTTCAAACTCAATGCCTCTTTGCTTGACATCATAGAAAAATAAAAATAAATCAGCCAAGACCTCAGAAAGAAGTTGTAGACCTCCACAAGTCTGGTTCATCCTTGGGAGCAATTTCCAAACGCCTGAAGGTTCCACGTTCATCTGTACAAACAATAGTGTGCAAGTATAAACACCATGGGACCACGCAGCCGTCATACCACTCAGTAAGGAGACACGTTCTGTCATCTAGAGACGTACTTTGGTGCGACAAGTGCAAATCAATTCCAGAACAGCAGCAAAGGACCTTGTGAAGATGCTGGAGGAAACAGGTGCAAAAGTATCTATATCCCCAGTAAAACGAGTCCTATATCAACATCACCTGAAAGGCTGCTCAGCAACGAAGAAGCCATTGCTCCAAAACTGCTCCAAAACTGCCATAAAAAAGCCAGACTACGGTTTGCAACTGCACATGGAGACCAAGATTGTACTTTTTGGAGAAATGTCTTCTGTTCTGATGAAACAAAGATTGAACTGTTTGGACATAATGACCATCGTTATGTTTGGAGGAAAAAGGGGGAGGCTTGCAAGCCGAAGAAACCATCCCAACCCTGAAGCACAAGGGTGACAGCATCATGTTGTGAGGGTGCTTTGCTGTAGGAGGGACTGGTGCACTTTACAAAATAGATAGCTTCACGTGGAAGGGAAATGTTGTGGATATATTGAAGCAACATCTCAAGACAGTCAGGAAGTTAAATCAGTCAGGAAGTTAAAGCTTGGTCGCAAATGGGTCTTCCAAATGAACAATGACCCCAAATCATACTTCCAAAGTTGTGGCAAAATGGCTTAAGGACAACAAAGTCAAGGTATTGGAGTGGCCATCACAAAGCCCTGACCACTATCCTATAGAACATTTGTGGGCAGAACTGAAAAAGCGTGTGTGAGCAAGGAGGCCTACAAACCTGACTCAGTTACACCAGCTCTGTCAGGAGGAATGGGCCAAAATTCACCCAACTTAATATGGGAAGCTTGTGGAAGGCTACCCGAAATGTTTGACCCAAGTTAAACAAAATGTTTGACGCATGTTAAACAATTTAAAGGCAATGCTACCAAATATCAAATCAAATCAAATATATTTATATAGCCCTTTGTACATCAGCTGATATCTCAAAATGCTGTACAGAAACCCAGCCTAAAACCCCAAACAGCAAGCAATGCAGGTGTAGAAGCACGGTGGCTAGGAAAAACTCCCTAGAAAGGCCAAAACCTAGGAAGAAACCTAGAGAGGAACCAGGCTATGAGGTGTGGCCAGTCCTCTTCTGGCTGTGCGGGGTGGAGATTATAACAGAACATGGCCAAGATTTTCAAATATTCATAAATGACCAGCATGGTCAAATAATAATAATCACAGTAGTTGTCGAGGGTGCAGCAAGTCAGCACCTCAGGAGTAAATGTCAGTTGGCTTTTCATAGCCGATCATTGAGAGTATCTCTACCGCTCCTGCTGTCTCTAGAGAGTTGAAAACAGCAGGTCTGGGACAGGTAGCACGTCCGGTGAACAGGTCAGGATTCCATAGCCGCAGGCAGAACAGTTGAAACTGGAGCAGTAGCATGGCCAGGTGGACTGCGGACAGCAAGGAGTCATCATGCTAGGTAGTCCTAAGGCATGGTCCTAGGGCTCAGGTCCTCCGAGAGAGAGAAAGAAAGAGAGAAAGAGAGAATTAGAGAGAGCATACTTAAATTCACACAGGACACCGGATAAGACAGGAGAAGTACTCCAGATATAACAAACTGACCCTAGCCCCACGACACATAAACTACTGCAGCATAAATACTGGAGGCTGAGACAGGAGGGGTCAGGAGACACTGTGGCCCCATCCGATGATACCCCGGAAAGCCCCAAACAGGAAGTATATAACCCCACCCACTTTGCCAAAGCACAGCCCCCACACCACAAGAAGGATATCTTCAACCACCAACTTACCACCCTGAGACAAGGCATAGAATAGCCCACAAAGATCTCCACCACGGCACAACCCAAGGAGGGGGGCGCCAACTCAGACAGGAAGACCACGTCAGTGACTCAACCCACTCAAGTGACACTCCCCTCCTAGGGACTAGTTGAGTGTATGTAAACTTCTGACCCACTGGGAATGTGATAAAAGAAATTAAAGCTGAAAGAAATCATTCTCTACTATTATTCTGACATTTCATTTTCTTAAAATAAAGTGGTGATAGAAACTGACCTAAGACAGGGAATTGTACTAGGATTACATGTCAGGAATTGTGAAAATCTGAGTTAAATGTATTTCGCTAGGGTGTATCTAAACTTACAACTTCAACTGTACATACCCATGACATACCCATGACAGACCCATGACAGTGCCTAGGAGCTGGTCCATGTCTTGGCTGTTGATGGAGGGGGTGTCAGAGGCCAGTTTGAATGTAGTGTGTGACTGGGGGTACATGTGTCTGTGTGTGTGCAGGTGCATATGTGTGTGTTTAGGTGTATTGACAGGCCTCACACAGTTTGATGCGGATGGGCACACACGCTACACTGCCACGGACACACACACACACACACACACACACACACACACACACAACAACACAC
>NW_024608446.1:52500-63123 GCF_018296145.1 Oncorhynchus tshawytscha
CGTGTACGTGTGTGTGTGTACGTGTGTGTGTGTGTGTACGTGTGTGTGTGTGTGTGTCTCCAGTGGCAGAACCCTTTATCTGATAAATTCTCCCTGAGACATTTCTACAGCGATGAAAACCAAAGTGTTTCAGAGAGTTTTGGAGGGCGTAGCTGCACAGATGAGCTATAGGGGAGGAGGTCTGGAAGCCTTGTTCGACTGGCTGACTGGCTGACTGGCTGACTGGCTGACTGGCTGACTGGCTGACTGGCTGGCTCTGGCTGACTGGCTGGCTGGCTGACTGGCTGGCTGGCTGGCTGACTGGCTGGCTGGCTGGCTGACTGGCTGACTGGCTGGCTGGCTGGCTGACTGGCTGACTGGCTGACTGGCTGACTGGCTGGCTGACTGGCTGACTGGCTGACTGGCTGGCTGACTGACTGGCTGACTGGCTGACTGGCTGACTGGCTGGCTGGGTTATGTCTCAGTTATGTCTGGGTTATGTCTGGGTTATGTCTGGGTTATGCCTGGGTTATGTCTGGGTTATGTCTGGGTTATGTCTCAGTTATGTCTGGAGAATCCATAGTTCCAGTACAGACTGTGAGGGTGTTGGTAAACTACTGTAACTAATGTTTGGGTCTGAAAAAGGCTCACACTATAACCAATAGAAATGTCCATGAAACAATTCAACTAACACTGAATGCAATTTTATTTCTCCTGTGATCGATACCTGGAAATACATCCTTGTTTAAAATATGTTTCCAGACTCACAACAGTCTGTGAACTAAATACCTTCTAAACGGCAGTGTTTGAGACAACGTGCGATCGATGTGATGTTCATTTCCATCATGTAATGTGTTCCCATGATATAATTACTTATTCTCCATAAAGAACTGCAGCTGTGATCATTTCCTCTTTAATCACATTAGTCTAACACTATTTCTGACATTTAAATAATTCTCCTCAATAACACATCTTATCTCAGGAGATACAGATGGTCATGATTCAATAAAAAAAAGAGAGAGAATCACACAGATGAATGATGGGGCTGGTTGGCTCTCTTCCCTTCTTCTTTCTCTCCTTTTCTTGTTCCCTGTCTCCCTTCTCTCTCTCCTTTTCTCATTCCATCTCTCGCTTCTCACCCCCTCTCCCTTCTCTTCCTCCTCTCCCTTCTCTCTCTCCTTCTCTCCCTCCTCTCCCTCCTTCTCTCTCTCAGTTCTCTCCCTCCTCTCCCTTTCTCTCTCCCCTCTCTTTCTCCGTCTCTCCCTCCTTCTCTCTCTCCATCTATGTCTCCTTCCCTCCTTCCTTCTCTCATTCTCTCCTTCTATCTGTCACTCTCTCCTTCTCTCTCTCCAGCTATCTCTACTTCTCCTTCCCTCCCTCCTTCCTTCTCTCCCTCCTTCTCTCCATCCTTCTTCTCTCTCCTTCTCTCTCACATTCTCTCTCTTCTCTCCCTCCTTCTCTCTCACCTTCTCTCTCTTCTCTCCCTCCTTTTCTTTCACCTTTTCTCTTTCCAGCTATCTCTCCTTCTCCTTCTCTCCCTATGTCCGTATCCCCCTCCCTCTCTCCCTCCTTCTCTCTCCTTATCTCTCTCCTTCCTTCTCTCCCTCCTTCTCTCCATCCTTCCTCTCTCTCCTTCTCTCTTACCTTCTCTCATCTTCTCTCCCACCTTCTCTCTCTTCTCTCCCACCTTCTCTCTCTTCTCTCTTCTTCTCTCCCACCTTCTCTCCCTCCTTCTCTCACACCTTCTCTCCCTCCTTCTCTCTCCTTCACTCCATCCTTCTCCCTGTTCTCTCTATCCTTCTCTCCTTCCTCTCTCACCTTCTCTCCCTCGTCTCTCTCTCCTTCTGATCTCCTCTTCCTCCTTCCCTCCTTCTCCCCTTCTCTCCTCTCCCCCTTCACTCCCTCTCCCCCTCTCTCCCTCCCTCTCTCCTCTCCCTCTCTCCCTCTCCCCCTCTCTCCCTCCCTCTCTCCTCTCCCTCTCTCCCTCTTTCTCTCCCTCCCTCTCTCCCTCCTTCTTTCCCTCCCTTTCTCCCTCCCTCCCTCTCCCCCTTCTCTCCCTCCCTCTCTCCCTCCTTCTCTCCCTCCCTCTCTCCCCCTTCTCTCCCTCCTTCTCTCCCTCCCTCTCTCCTTCCTTCTCTCCCTCCCTCTCTCCCTCCTTCTCTCCCTCCCTCTCTCCCTCCCTCTCTCCCCCTTCTCTCCCTCCCTCTCTCCCTTTCTCCCTCCCTCTCTCCCCCCTTCTCTCCCTCCCTCTCCCTCCCTCCCCTCTCTCCCTCCTTCTCTCCCTCCCTCTCTCCCTCCCTCTCTCCCCCTTCTCTCCCTCCCTCTCTCCCTTTCTCCCTCCCTCCGCCCCTCTCTCCCTCCCTCTCTCCCCCTTCTCTCCCTCTCTCCCCCCCTCTCTCCCCCTTCTCTCCCTCCCTCTCTCCCTTTCTCCCTCCCTCCCTCTCTCCCTCCCTCTCTCCCTCCCTCTCTCCCCCTTCTCTCCCTCCCTCTCTCCCTTTCTCCCTCCCTCCCTCTCTCCCTCCCTCTCTCCCCCTTCTCTCCCTCCTTCACTCTCTTCTTCTTCTGTCTTTCTCTCCCTCCCCTCTCCCTCCCTCTCCCTCCCTCTCTCCCTTCTTCTCTCCCTCCCTCTCTCCCTCCTTCTCTCCCTCCCTCTCTTCCTCCTTCTCGGTCTCCTTCACTCTCTTCTCCTGTCCTTAATTTTTCTCCCTCCTCTCTCTCCGTCTGTCTCTCCTTCTCTTCATAAATTCCGTTCTCTCTCTCTCCTTCTCTCTCTGTTTTGTGTGTTTTGTGCCCACCAATGTTTCTTTCATCATCACTAAGTTCACATAGAAAATCCTCCTCCTATGTGCCAAGTTCAGGATCTTGGCCTCATGAACCACAAACTGCACACCATGTCCCTCTCAGGAGGAGCCAAAATGGCGTCCATAAATCAATATACTAGATGTAATCTGCAGTGTCCAGAATGCAGTGGGCGAGGCTGTGCAGCATAATGCAACCGCTTCTCCATTGTCATTCAGACAGAGGCAGTGGCGAGGAGAGAGGCTTGCCTGCACCTGATAAGAGCACTGCTCAGAGTGAGCTATAAATCACCACACAGAGGCTGTGTCTCAAGCAGCATCCTGTCCCGTATATAGTGCTCTACTTTTGACAAGGGCTCGCAGTGCACTATATAGTGAGTAGGTTGTCATTTGTGTCCCAGCAACTGCTATTCCACTGATTTCACAAAGAGAAAAGAGGGAGTGGATGGGGGACAGAGAGGAGGAAGGAAGAGAGAGTGGTAGGAAGGGGAGAGGGAGAGGGAGAATTAAATGAGAGGAGAGAGCAGTAGAGATAATTGAGAGGAAGAGAGAAGAGAGAGAGAGAATTGTGAGAGGGAGAGCTTAGAACGAGAGAGAGAGAAAGACAGAGGGAGAAGAGAGGTAGAGAGTGTGCTCAGGTGGAGGGAAGATATGAAGAGGGGGAGAGGATGAGAGGGGGAGAGGGGGAGAGAGGGGAGAGGGGGAGAGGGGGGATGATAGATCTGTAATTTCTCACCTATCTCATCTGGCAAGAAGTTTCTCCACACAAAGGGTTGACCTTCAGCTCAGCAAATAAACACCTCGCTATCCCAGAGAGCAACGCTGCCTGCCTGCCTATCTGCCTATCTGCCTGCCTGTCTGTCTGCCTGCATGTGTGCCTGTCTGTCTGCCTGCCTGTCTGCCTGTTTGCCTGGGTTGCAGGACTACATATCAATATGAGGTTGCCCTCAGGGCAACAACCTTACTGTAACCCTTAGCTTCACAGCACGACTGGTCAATTCAGTCATTTCAGTCAATTCAGTCTATTCAGTCTATTCAGGAAGTCATTTCAGTTTACTTCCTTAATTGACTGAATAGAAATGGAATGGAATTGACCCTAACCCTACTTCACACCACACAGAACAGCTTCAGCAAATGTGTGTGGATAAACCCACAGCCTTTTACTCTCAACCTGAACCTAGTTGTCTTATAGAGGGACCGACTCAGCATTAGAATAGTTCAAACATTCACTCTGAATTAAAACAAAATGCTGTATGTCTCAATCACATTTGTATGTCACCAATATCATTTGATTAGAACCATATACTGAATATATATATATATATATATATATATATATATATATATTATGTTACTGTTATCATATTGTTGAACTATATAATGTTTAATTCCATTGAGCCGCCCATAAAGGGTGAAAACATGTGTGAATGGAGAGATTTGAGAGCCATGTTTCCTCCAGCTATTTCATCTCAACACCCATAAACCCTTCCTGAGACCCTTCCAGAGACCCTTTCCTGAGACCCTTCCAGAAACCCTTCCTGAGACTCTTCCTGAGAATCTTCCAGAGACTCTTCCTGAGACTCTTCCTGAGACCCTTCCAGAAACCCTTTCCAGAAACCCTTTCCAGAAACCCTTCCTGAAACCCTTCCTGAAACCCTTTCCAGAAACCCTTTCCTGAAACCCTTCCTGAGACTCTTTCCTGAGAACCTTCCAGAAACCCTTTCCAGAGACCCTTCCAGAAACCCTTTCCTGAAACCCTTCCTGAGACTCTTTCCTGAGAACCTTCCAGAAACCCTTCCACAGACCCTTCCAGAGAACTCTTCCAGAGAACTCTCCTTTAATCCCTTTGGGTTCTAGATCCTCTTCACTCCACGCCCCTCACCCCCGTCACCCCCGTCACCCCCGTCCCACCACATGGAGTTGCAGCTCTCTCTCAATTCAATATTCAATTACATTTCAATTTAAGGGCTTTATGGGAAACATATGTTAACATTGTCAAAGCAAATTAACTAGTTAATATTAATTAATTAATTAATTAATTAAAAATAATTTGTAAACAAACCCAAGTTTGATTAACTCACATATCTATTGGGTAAAATGTAACAGTGTGCATCACAGCAGCAAGATGTGTGATCTGTTGCCACCAGAAAAGGGCAACCGGTGAAGAACAAACACCATTGTAAATACAACCCATATTTATGTTTATTTATTTCCCTTTTGTACATAATATGACATGTGTAATGTCTTAACTTTTGTGAATGTAATGTGTACTTTTAACATGCATTTTTTTAAAACTTTTGTTAATTATCAAAAGTTAAAATAAAAAATGCATGTTAAAAGTACGTGGTTGTAGAATTACATGGCTCTTTTCTGGATTTTGATCACTAGCGGGTATCGGCCTCATTCTGCTCTGCATGCATTATTTGGTGTTTTACGTTGTAGACAGGATATTTTTGCAGAATTCCGCATGCAGAGTTTCAATTTGGTCTTTGACCCATTTTGTGAAATCCTTGTTGGTGAGCGGACCCCAGACCTCAGAGCCATGAAGGGAAATGGGTTCTACAACTAATTCAAGTATTTTTATCGAGATCCTTATTGGTATGTTGGATTTTATGACCCTTTTGATGGCTTAGAAGGCCCTCCTTCAACGAGCAGCTCGTTCACAGTTTGTGGAAGTTACCTGTGGCACTGATGTTTAGGCCGAAGTATGTATAGTTTTTTTGTGTGCTCTAGGGCAATGGTGTCTAGATGGAATTTGTATTCGTGGTCCTGGCGACTGGACCTTTTTTGGAACACCATTTTTTTGTCTTACTAAGATTTACTGTTAGGGCCCAGGTCTGACAGAATCAGTGTAGAATATCTAGGTGCTGCTGTAGCCCCTCCTTGGTTGGGGACAGAAGCACCAGATCATCAGCAAACAGTAGACATTTGCCTTCATATTCTAGTAGGGTGAGGTATGGTGCTGCAGACTGTTCTGGTGCCGTCGCCAATTTTTTTATATATATTTTGAAGAGGGTGGGGCTTAAGCTGCATCCCTGTCTCAACCCCCGGCTCTGTGGAAAGAAATGTGTCTGTTTTTGGCCAATTTTAACCGCACACTTGATGTTTGTGTACATGGATTTTATAATGTCTTATGTTTTTCCCCCAACACCACTTTCCATCAATTTGTATAGCAGACCCTCATGCCAAATTGAGTCAAAAACATTTTTTGAAATCAACAAAGCACGAGAAGACTTTGTTTTGGTTTGTTTGTTTGTCAATTAGGGTGTGCATGGTGAATACGTGGTCTGTTGTACGGTAATTTGGTAAAATGCAAATTTGACATTTGCCCAAGTACATTGTTTTCATTGAGGAAGTGTACGAGTCTGCTGTTAATGATAATGCAGAGGATTTTTCCAAAGTTGCTGTTGACGCTCTCTCTCTCTCTCTCTCTCTCTCTCTCTCTCTCTCTCTCTCTGTCTCTGTCTCTGTCTCCCTGTCTCTGTCTCTGTCTCTCTCTCAGTCTCTCTCTCTCTCTCTCTCTCTCTGTCTCTGTCTCTGTCTCTCTGTCTCTCTCTCTCCCTCTCTCTCTCTCTCTCTGTCTCTGTCTCTGTTTCTCTGTCTCTCTCTCTCTCTCTCTCTCTCTCTCTCTCTCTCTCTCTGTCTCTCTGTCTCTCTGTCTCTCTGTCTCTCTGTCTCTCTCTCTCTCTCTCTCTCTCTCTCTCTCTCTCTCTCTCTCTGTCTCTCTCTCCTCAGCCCTCTATTCATCCTCTCCTCCTCCTTTATTATTCATGTGTTAAACCCCCAGCTCCCGGCCCAGAACGCCTTTGGCTGTCTGCGCTGTGCCGTAGGATGTTAACACATGTAATCCCTTTATTAACGAACACACACACACACACACACACACACACACACACACACACACACACACACACACACACATACACATACACATACACACACACACATACACATACACACATACACACACACACACACACACACACACACACACACACACACACACACACACACACACACACACACACACACACACACACACACACACACAGAGACACGCACGGTGATGCTGACGCTTCCTCCAGGGACACAGGGCGCATACTCCCCTTAGGGATTAGTCCAGGAAGAGGGGAGGGGCTGATGGGTAAACGGCTCCGTTCAAGAGACTCTCCACAGTTTCAAAGCCCCCACTTGAGAACCCAGCAGTGGGCTGTAACTGAGGGTTAGCCCCGGGTCCTACAGCACTGACTGACTCTCTGAGTAAAGCACATTGTAGAGCCTCTATATTCTCCAATAGTGCTACTGACTGACTGAAATTCATGAATTTAAAATTGTCAAAGTAGATTTTCTCAATTCATGGTTAAGAATTTCAATCCACTTCCTATATTGATTTCCTTTACCATTACCATTATCTATGTTTTTACCCTGCTGCTGGTCAATATTACTCCTGTTTACATAAATAATGTACAGTATATAACCACTAGCATATTATCATAAGTATTTCAGCCAGATCACCCGTGATGCAAGTCAGTATTTGACGTCTATCCATGACTGAAGACATTGAGAGATGACGTGGAGACTGTCCACTAGGGGCAACAGTGAGTGCTCTTACCTTCAGGTCGGTTTGGGGTTTTGCTAGGGCATTGAGAAAGGGGATGGTGGATGGATGGAAGCATCTGCCTCTGGTTGAATGTTTGAATCCAGTCGATAGAAAGTTTAAAAAATATATTTTTTTGTTTTAAGCCTATCCCAAACCTAAACCCTTATTTTCATTTTTTCATGTTATCTTTATTTTAACTAGTCAAGTCAGTTAAGAACAGATTCTTAATTACAATGACACCCTAGGAACCGTGGGTTAACTGCCTTGTTCAGGGGCATAACGACAGATTTTTACCTTGTCAGCCCGGGGATTCAATCTAGCAACCTTTCGGTTACTGGCCCAGTGCTCTAAGTACCAGGCTACCTGCCACTACCTTACCTTAACCATTTGCAGTTATTGCCTAACCTGAAGAATTCTGAGTTAATGCATCACTATTATTATTATTACTATTTAAAAAAAAATAATTATCCTGCTACCAGTCACATTCTCCTAATCCCTCTCCTACATGTACAGTTGTGGCCAAAAGTTTTGAGAATGACACAAATATTAATTTTCACAAATTCTGCTGCCTCAGTTTGTATGATGGAAATTTGCCTATACTCCAGAATGTTATGAAGAGTGATCAGACGAATTGAAATTAATTGCAAAGTCCCTCTTTGCCATGCAAATGAACTGAATCACCCAAAAAACATTTCCACTGCATTTCAGCCTTGCCACAAAAGGACCAGCTGACATCATGTCAGTGATTCTCTCGTTAACATAGGTGTGAGTGTTGACGAGGACAAGGCTCTGTCATGCTGATTGAGTTCGAATAACAGACTGGAAGCTTCAAAAGAGGGTGGTGCTTGGAATCATTGTTCTTCCTCTGTCAATCATGGTTACCTGCAAGGAAACACGAGCTGGCTAGTATTTTACTGTTCATATGACAACACTGTTGGGTAGAGCTGGCTAGTATTTTACTGTTCATATGACAACACTGTTGGGTAGAGCTGGATAGTATTTTACTGTGCATATGACTACAACATTTCTACTTGACCTGTGTCACGAAAACACTTCATTGTAGTATGTAAAGCAAAGTGTGTGTGACAGATGCCTTGTCCGTCTGTGTGTGTATCTGTGTGCGTGTCTGTGATTGTGTCGCAAACCACGATGACGCAACAGCATCTTGAATGAATTGAAGTATGATTTAAACTGAAGAGGATTATTGAGACAGCGTCATCCCTACATTAAGCCAAGTGGTGATGTGAGGGTTCCACTATGCCATCCCTTTACTTCCTGTCAGACCACACACACACACACACTTTACTAGTTCTATGTACACACTCTCTCACACACACACACACACACACACACACACACACACACACACACACACACACACACACACACACACACACACACACACACACACACTCACACACACACACACACAGGTTTTAATCTACAGTGTGTGTGTGTGTGTGTGTGTGTGTGTGTGTGTGTGTGTGTGTGTGTGTGTACATAGAACTAGTAAAGTTTAAGTTTAAATTATTCTGTTCCTTCATCAGAAATGTAACCACTCATCTACTACTACTACTACTACTTGTCACGCCCTGGTCTTAGTATTTTGTGTTTTCTACATTTATTTGGTCAGGCCAGGGTGTGACATGGGTTTATTTTTTTGTTGTGTTTATGTATGGTTTTTTTTTTCGTAGTTTTGGGATTGTGGCTTAGTGGGGTTTTCTAGCAGAGTCTATGGCTGCCTGAGGCGGTTCTCAATCAGAGTCAGGTGATTCTCGTTGTCTCTGATTGGGAACCATATTTAGGTAGCCTGGGTTTCACTGTGTGTTTGTGGGTGATTGTTCCTGTCTCAGTGTGTTTGTATTCACCAGATAGGTTGTATAGGTTTTCACGTTCCGTTTCTTGGTTTTGTATTTTGTCGTGTTTATTCATTTATTAAACATGTATCGAACTAACCACGCTGCATTTTGGTCCGACTCTCCTTCGACGGAAGAAAGCCGTTACAGAATCACCCACCACAACTGGACCAAGCAGCGTGGTGACAGGCAGCGACAGCAGAAGCAACAAAGAGAGGAATGGACATGGGAGGATGAATTGTTCGGAGAAGGACCCTGGGATCAGCCTGGAGAATATCGCCGCCCCAAAGAAGAACTGGAGGCGGCGAGAGCTGAGAGGCGCTGGTATGAGGAGAAGCAACAGCGGCAGCAGGAGCAACAATATCGGGACTACACTACTTGGGAGGAAATAGACAGGTGGGCTGTCGACCCAGAGAAAGTGCCGGAGCCCGCCTGGGATTCGCTGGAGCAGTGCGAAGCAGGTTATCGGAGAATGGAGTTGGCGAAGCAAGCATGGCGGCGCGGACGGAAGACCGAGAGTCAGCCCCAAAAATGTATTGGGGGGGGGCTCAGGGAGAGAGTGACAGAGTCAGCAGTCAGACCTGAGCCAACTCTCCCTGTTTATAGTGAGGAGCCAAGGAGGAGACCAGAACCAGAGCCGGTGTTAGAGGTGAGCGAAGCAGAGACTGTGAAGGAGTTAATGGGGAAATTGGAGGAGAGAGTAATGAGGGAGTTGCTAGTTTGGTGCTTTAGGTACGATATTCGTCCGACGGAGCGAGTCGGGGATTTGATGGCACCTGGGTCAGCGCTCCATACTCGTCCTGAGGTGCGTGTTAGTCGGCTGGTGAAAATTGTGCCAGCCTCACGCACTAGGCCTCCTGTGTACCTACCTAGCCTTGCACGTCCTGTGCCAGCCCTGCTCTCAGGCTCTCCAGTACACCTTCACGGTCCGGTCCATCCTGTGCCACCTTCAAAGTCCTCCAGTCCTCCGGTGGCAGCTCCCCGCACCAGGCTTCCTGTGTGTGTCCTCGGTCCAGTACCACCAGTTCCAGCACCACGCACCAGGCCTTCAGTGCGCCTCGCCTATTCAGCGCAGCCAGAGCTTTTCTCCTCTCCAGTGCTGTCGGAGTCTCCCACCTGTTTAGCGCTGCCGGAGCCTCCCGCCTGTTCAGCGCAGCCAGAGCTTTCCTCCTCTCCTGCACTGCCGGAGTCTCCCGCCTGTTCAGCGCTGCCAGAGCCTTCCTCCTCTACAGCGCTGCTGGAGTCTCCCGCCTGTTTAGCGCAGCCAGAGCCTTCCTCCTCTACAGCACTGCTGGAGTCTCCCGCCTGTTTAGCGCAGCCAGAGCCTTCCTTCTCTCCTGCGCTGCCGGAGTCTCCCGCATGTTCAGCGCTGCCAGAGTGTTACGTTCCC
>NW_024608447.1:0-63149 GCF_018296145.1 Oncorhynchus tshawytscha
ATAGTGCCACTCCAAGCACTCCCTCCTGAGTTACAGTTTATAGTGCCTTCCAAGCACTCCCTGAGTTACAGTTTATAGTGCCACTCCAAGCACTCCTTCCTGAGTTACAGTTTATAGTGCCACCAAGCACTCACTTCTGAGTTACAGTTTATAGTGCCACTCCAAGCACTCCCTTCCTGAGTTACAGTTTATAGTGCCACTCCAAGCACTCCTTCCTGAGTTACAGTTTATAGTGCCACTCCAAGCACTTCCCTGAGTTACAGTTTTAGTATAGTGCCACCTCCAAGCACTCCCCTTCCTGAGTTACAGTTTATAGTGCCACTCCAAGAATTTCTGAGTTACAAGTGCCACTCCAAGCACTTCCTGAGTTACAGTTTATAGTGCCACCAAGCAAGCACTCAAGCCCCTGAGTTACAGTTTATAGTGCCACTCAAGCACTTCCCCTGAGTTCCTGAGTTACAGTTTATAGTGCCACTCCAAGCACTCCCTTCCTGAGTTACAGTTTATAGTGCCACTTCCAGCATTCCCCCCCAGTTTATGAGTTACAGCTTATAGTGCCACTCCAAGCACTCCTTCCTGAGTTACAGTTTATAGTGCCACTCAAGCACTCCCTTCCTGAGTTACACTCCCCTGAGTTACAGTTTATAGTGCCACTCCAAGCACTCCCTTCCTGAGTTACAGTTTATAGTGCCACCCAAGCACTCCCTTCCTGAGTTACAGTTTATAGTGCCACTCAAGCACTCCCCTGAGTTACAGTTTATAGTGCCACTCCAAGCACTCCCCCCTGAGTTACAGTTTATAGTGCCACTCCAAGCACTCCTTCCTGAGTTACAGTTTATAGTGCCACTCCAAGCACTCCTTCCTGAGTTACAGTTTATAGTGCCACTCCAAGCACTCCTTCCTGAGTTACAGTTTATAGTGCCACCAAGCACTCCCCCTGAGTTACAGTTTATAGTGCCACTCAAGCACTCCCCCTGAGTTACAGTTTATAGTGCCACTCAAGCACTCCCTTCCTGAGTTACAGTTTATAGTGCCACTCCAAGCACTCCCCTTCCTGAGTTACATTTATAGTGCCACTCAAGCACTCCACTTCCTGAGTTACAGTTTATAGTGCCACTTCCTGATTACATTTTAAGTGCCACTTCCTGAGTTACAGTTTATAGTGCCACTCCAAGCACTTCCTGAGTTACAGTTTATAGTGCCACTCCAAGCACTTCCTGAGTTACAGTTTATAGTGCCACTCAAGCAGTTGCAGTTTATAGTGCCCTAAGCACTCCCCTGAGTTACAGTTTATAGTGCCACCCAAGCACCCCCTTCCTGAGTTACAGTTTATAGTGCCACTCCAAGCACTCCCCCCTGAGTTACAGTTTATAGTGCCACTCCAAGCACTCCCCTGAGTTACAGTTTATAGTGCCACTCCAAGCACTCCCTTCCTGAGTTACAGTTTATAGTGCCACCCAAGCACTCCCTTCCTGAGTTACAGTTTATAGTGCCACTCCAAGCACTTCCCCTGAGTTACAGTTTATAGTGCCACTCCAAGCACTCCCTTCCTGAGTTACAGTTTATAGTGCCACTCCAAGCACTCCCCTGAGTTACAGTTTATAGTGCCACCCAAGCACTCCCCTGAGTTACAGTTTATAGTGTGCCACTTCCTTCCTGAGTTACAAGCACCCCCTTCCTGAGTTACAGTTTATAGTGCCACCCAAGCACTCCCCTGAGTTACAGTTTATAGTGCCACTCCAAGCACTCCCTTCCTGAGTTACAGTTTATAGTGCCACTCCAAGCACTCCTTTCCTGAGTTACAGTTTATAGTGCCACTCCAAGCACTCCCCTGAGTTACAGTTTATAGTGCCACTCAAGCACCTTCCTGAGTTACAGTTTATAGTGCCACTCCAAGCACTCCCTTCCTGAGTTACAGTTTATAGTGCCACTCCAAGCACTCCTTCCTGAGTTACAGTTTATAGTGCCACTCAAGCACTCCCCCTGAGTTACAGTTTATAGTGCCACTCCAAGCACTCCCCTGAGTTACAGTTTATAGTGCCACTCCAAGCACTCCCTTCCTGAGTTACAGTTTATAGTGCCACTCCAAGCACTCCCTTCCTGAGTTACAGTTTATAGTGCCACTCCAAGCATTCCCCCTGAGTTACAGTTTATAGTGCCACCAAGCACTCCTTCCTGAGTTACAGTTTATAGTGCCACTCCAAGCACTCCCCTGAGTTACAGTTTATAGTGCCACTCAAGCACTCCCCCCTGAGTTACAGTTTATAGTGCCACTCCAAGCACTCCCTTCCTGAGTTACAGTTTATAGTGCCACTCCAAGCACTCCCCCTGAGTTACAGTTTATAGTGCCACTCCAAGCACTCCCCCCTGAGTTACAGTTTATAGTGCCACTCCAAGCACTCCCTTCCTGAGTTACAGTTTATAGTGCCACTCCAAGCACTCCTTTCCTGAGTTACAGTTTATAGTGCCACTCCAAGGCACTCCTTCCTGAGTTACAGTTTATAGTGCCGCCCAAGCACTCCCTTCCTGAGTTACAGTTTATAGTGCCACTCCAAGCACTCCCCCTGAGTTACAGTTTATAGTGCCACTCCAAGCACTTCCTTCCTGAGTTACAGTTTATAGTGCCACTCCAAGCACTCCCCCCTGAGTTACAGTTTATAGTGCCACTCCAAGCACTCCCTTCCTGAGTTACAGTTTATAGTGCCACTCCAAGCACTTCCTGAGTTACAGTTTATAGTGCCACCCAAGCACTTCCTGAGTTACAGTTTATAGTGCCACTCCAAGCACTTCCTGAGTTACAGTTTATAGTGCCACTCCAAGCACTTCCTGAGTTACAGTTTATAGTGCCACTCCAAGCACTTCCTGAGTTACAGTTTATAGTGCCACTCCAAGCACTCCCTTCCTGAGTTACAGTTTATAGTGCCACTCCAAGCACTTCCCCCTGAGTTACAGTTTATAGTGCCACTCCAAGCACTCCCTTCCTGAGTTACAGTTTATAGTGCCACTCCAAGCACTCCAAGCACCCCCTGAGTTACAGTTTATAGTGCCACCCAAGCACTCCCCCCTGAGTTACAGTTTATAGTGCCACTCCAAGCACTCCCCCTGAGTTACAGTTTATAGTGCCACTCCAAGCACTCCCTTCCTGAGTTACAGTTTATAGTGCCACCCAAGCACTCCTTCCTGAGTTACAGTTTATAGTGCCACTCCAAGCACTCCCTTCCTGAGATACAGTTTATAGTCCAAGCACTTCCTTCCTGAGTTACAGTTTATAGTGCCACTCCAAGCACTCCCCCTGAGTTACAGTTTATAGTGCCACTCCAAGCACTCCCCCTGAGTTACAGTTTATAGTGCCACTCCAAGCACTCCCTTCCTGAGTTACATTTATAGTGCCACTCCAAGCACTTCCTGAGTTACAGTTTATAGTGCCACTCCAAGCACTTCCTGAGTTACAGTTTATAGTGCCACTCCAAGCACTTCCTGAGTTACAGTTTATAGTGCCACTCCAAGCACTTCCTGAGTTGCAGTTTATAGTGCCACTCCAAGCACTCCCCCTGAGTTACAGTTTATAGTGCCACTCCAAGCCCCCTTCCTGAGTTACAGTTTATAGTGCCTCTCCAAGCACTCCCCCTGAGTTACAGTTTATAGTGCCATCCAAGCACTCCCCCCTGAGTTACAGTTTATAGTGCCACTCCAAGCACTCCCTTCCTGAGTTACAGTTTATAGTGCCACTCCAAGCACTTCCTGAGTTACAGTTTATAGTGCCACTCCAAGCACTTCCTGAGTTACAGTTTATAGTGCCACTCCAAGCACTTCCTGAGTTACAGTTTATAGTGCCACTCCAAGCACTCACCCCCCTGAGTTACAGTTTATAGTGCCACTCCAAGCACCCCCCCTGAGTTACAGTTTATAGTGCCACTCCAAGCACTTCCTGAGTTACAGTTTATAGTGCCACTCCAAGCACTCCTTCCTGAGTTACAGTTTATAGTGCCACTCCAAGCACTCCCCCTGAGTTACAGTTTATAGTGCCACTCCAAGCACTCCCCTGAGTTACAGTTTATAGTGCCACTCCAAGCACTTCCTTCCTGAGTTACAGTTTATAGTGCCACTCCAAGCACTCCCCCTGAGTTACAGTTTATAGTGCCACTCAAGCACTCCCTTCCTGAGTTACAGTTTATAGTGCCACCCAAGCACTCCTTCCTGAGTTACAGTTTATAGTGCCACTCCAAGCACTCCCCTGAGTTACAGTTTATAGTGCCACTCCAAGCACTCCCTTCCTGAGTTACAGTTTATAGTGCCACTCCAAGCACTCCCTTCCTGAGTTACAGTTTATAGTGCCACTCCAAGCACTCCCTTCCTGAGTTACAGTTTATAGTGCCACTCCAAGCACTCCCCTTCCTGAGTTACAGTTTATAGTGCCACTCCAAGCACTCCCCCTGAGTTACAGTTTATAGTGCCACTCCAAGCACTCCCCCCTGAGTTACAGTTTATAGTGCCACTCCAAGCACTCCCTTCCTGAGTTACAGTTTATAGTGCCACTCCAAGCACTTCCTGAGTTACAGTTTATAGTGCCACTCCAAGCACTTCCTGAGTTACAGTTTATAGTGCCACTCCAAGCACTTCCTGAGTTACAGTTTATAGTGCCACTCCAAGCACTTCCTGAGTTACAGTTTATAGTGCCACTCCAAGCACTCCCCTTCCTGAGTTACAGTTTATAGTGCCACTCCAAGCACTCCCTTCCTGAGTTACAGTTTATAGTGCCACTCCAAGCACTCCCCTGAGTTACAGTTTATAGTGCCACTCCAAGCACTTCCTTCCTGAGTTACAGTTTATAGTGCCACTCCAAGCACTCCCCCTGAGTTACAGTTTATAGTGCCACTCCAAGCACTCCCCCCCTGAGTTACAGTTTATAGTGCCACTCAAGCACTCCTTCCTGAGTTACAGTTTATAGTGCCACTCCAAGCACTCCCTTCCTGAGTTACAGTTTATAGTGCCACTCCAAGCACTCCCCCTGAGTTACAGTTTATAGTGCCACTCCAAGCACTCCCTTCCTGAGTTACAGTTTATAGTGCCACTCCAAGCACTTCCTTCCTGAGTTACAGTTTATAGTGCCACTCCAAGCACTCCCCCTGAGTTACAGTTTATAGTGCCACTCCAAGCACTCCCCCTGAGTTACAGTTTATAGTGCCACTCCAAGCACTCCCTTCCTGAGTTACAGTTTATAGTGCCACTCCAAGCACTCCCCCTGAGTTACAGTTTATAGTGCCACTCCAAGCACTCCCCCTGAGTTACAGTTTATAGTGCCACTCCAAGCACTCCCTTCCTGAGTTACAGTTTATAGTGCCACTCCAAGCACTTCCTGAGTTACAGTTTATAGTGCCACTCCAAGCACTTCCTGAGTTACAGTTTATAGTGCCACTCCAAGCACTCCTTCCTGAGTTACAGTTTATAGTGCCACTCCAAGCACTCCCTTCCTGAGTTACAGTTTATAGTGCCACTCCAAGCACTTCCTTCCTGAGTTACAGTTTATAGTGCCACTCCAAGCACTCCCCCTGAGTTACAGTTTATAGTGCCACTCCAAGCACTCCCCCTGAGTTACAGTTTATAGTGCCACTCCAAGCACTCCCTTCCTGAGTTACAGTTTATAGTGCCACTCCAAGCACTTCCTGAGTTACAGTTTATAGTGCCACACCAAGCACTTCCTGAGTTACAGTTTATAGTGCCACTCCAAGCACTTCCTGAGTTACAGTTTATAGTGCCACTCAAGCACTTCCTGAGTTACAGTTTATAGTGCCACTCCAAGCACTCCCCCTGAGTTACAGTTTATAGTGCCACTCAAGCCCCCTTCCTGAGTTACAGTTTATAGTGCCCCCCTTCCTGAGTTCCAAGCACTCAAGCCTCCCCCTGAGTTACAGTTTATAGTGCCACTCCAAGCACTCCCCCCTGAGTTACAGTTTATAGTGCCACTCCAAGCACTCCCTTCCTGAGTTACAGTTTATAGTGCCACTCCAAGCACTCCCCCTGAGTTACAGTTTATAGTGCCACTCCAAGCACTTCCTGAGTTACAGTTTATAGTGCCACTCCAAGCACTCCCCCTGAGTTACAGTTTATAGTGCCACTCCAAGCACTCCCCTTCCTGAGTTACAGTTTATAGTGCCACTCCAAGCACTCCCTTCCTGAGTTACAGTTTATAGTGCCACTCCAAGCACTCCCCCTGAGTTACAGTTTATAGTGCCACTCAAGCACTCCCCCCTGAGTTACAGTTTATAGTGCCACTCCAAGCAGTTCCCTGAGTTACAGTTTATAGTGCCACTCCAAGCACTCCCCCCTGAGTTACAGTTTATAGTGCCACTCCAGCACTCCCTTCCTGAGTTACAGTTTATAGTGCCACTCCAAGCACTCCCCCTGAGTTACAGTTTATAGTGCCACTCCAAGCACTTCCTTCCTGAGTTACAGTTTATAGTGCCACTCCAAGCACTCCCTTCCTGAGTTACAGTTTATAGTGCCACTCCAAGCACTTCCTTCCTGAGTTACAGTTTATAGTGCCACTCCAAGCACTCCCCCTGAGTTACAGTTTATAGTGCCACTCCAAGCACTCCCCCTGAGTTACAGTTTATAGTGCCACTCCAAGCACTCCCTTCCTGAGTTACAGTTTATAGTGCCACTCCAAGCACTTCCTGAGTTACAGTTTATAGTGCCACTCCAAGCACTTCCTGAGTTACAGTTTATAGTGCCACTCCAAGCACTTCCTGAGTTACAGTTTATAGTGCCACTCCAAGCACTTCCTGAGTTACAGTTTATAGTGCCACTCCAAGCACTCCTGAGTTACAGTTTATAGTGCCACTCCAAGCACTCCCTTCCTGAGTTACAGTTTATAGTGCCACTCCAAGCACTCCTTCCTGAGTTACAGTTTATAGTGCCACTCCAAGCACTCCCCCTGAGTTACAGTTTATAGTGCCACTCCAAGCACTCCCCCTGAGTTACAGTTTATAGTGCCACTCCAAGCACTCCCTTCCTGAGTTACAGTTTATAGTGCCACTCCAAGCACTTCCTGAGTTACAGTTTATAGTGCCACTCCAAGCACTTCCTGAGTTACAGTTTATAGTGCCACTCCAAGCACTTCCTGAGTTACAGTTTATAGTGCCACTCCAAGCACTTCCTGAGTTGCAGTTTATAGTGCCACTCCAAGCACTCCCCCTGAGTTACAGTTTATAGTGCCACTCCAAGCCCCCTTCCTGAGTTACAGTTTATAGTGCCACTCCAAGCACTCCCCCTGAGTTACAGTTTATAGTGCCACTCCAAGCACTCCCCCCTGAGTTACAGTTTATAGTGCCACTCCAAGCACTCCCTTCCTGAGTTACAGTTTATAGTGCCACTCCAAGCACTCCCCCTGAGTTACAGTTTATAGTGCCACTCCAAGCACTTCCTGAGTTACAGTTTATAGTGCCACTCCAAGCACTCCCCCTGAGTTACAGTTTATAGTGCCACTCCAAGCACCCCCTTCCTGAGTTACAGTTTATAGTGCCACCCAAGCACTTCCTGAGTTACAGTTTATAGTGCCACTCCAAGCACTCCCCCTGAGTTACAGTTTATAGTGCCACTCCAAGCACTCCCCCTGAGTTACAGTTTATAGTGCCACTCCAAGCACTCCCTGAGTTACAGTTTATAGTGCCACTCCAAGCACTCCCCCTGAGTTACAGTTTATAGTGCCACTCCAAGCACTCCCTTCCTGAGTTACAGTTTATAGTGCCACTCCAAGCACTCCCTTCCTGAGTTACAGTTTATAGTGCCACTCCAAGCACTCCTTCCTGAGTTACAGTTTATAGTGCCACTCCAAGCACTCCCTTCCTGAGTTACAGTTTATAGTGCCACTCCAAGCACTCCCTTCCTGAGTTACAGTTTATAGTGCCACTCCAAGCACTCCCCCTGAGTTACAGTTTATAGTGCCACTCCAAGCACTCCCCCTGAGTTACAGTTTATAGTGCCACTCCAAGCACTCCCTTCCTGAGTTACATTTTATAGTGCCACTCCAAGCACTTCCTGAGTTACAGTTTATAGTGCCACTCCAAGCACTTCCTGAGTTACAGTTTATAGTGCCACTCCAAGCACTTCCTGAGTTACAGTTTATAGTGCCACTCCAAGCACTTCCTGAGTTGCAGTTTATACAAGCACTCCCCCTGAGTTACAGTTTATAGTGCCACTCCAAGCCCCCTTCCTGAGTTACAGTTTATAGTGCCACTCCAAGCACTCCCTTCCTGAGTTACAGTTTATAGTGCCACTCAAGCACTCCCCCTGAGTTACAGTTTATAGTGCCACTCCAAGCACTCCCCCCTGAGTTACAGTTTATAGTGCCACTCCAAGCACTCCCTTCCTGAGTTACAGTTTATAGTGCCACTCCAAGCACTCCCCCTGAGTTACAGTTTATAGTGCCACTCCAAGCACTTCCTGAGTTACAGTTTATAGTGCCACTCCAAGCACTCCCCCTGAGTTACAGTTTATAGTGCCACTCCAAGCACTCCCTTCCTGAGTTACAGTTTATAGTGCCACTCCAAGCACTCCCCCTGAGTTACAGTTTATAGTGCCACTCCAAGCACTCCCTTCCTGAGTTACAGTTTATAGTGCCACTCCAAGCACTTCCTTCCTGAGTTACAGTTTATAGTGCCACTCCAAGCACTCCCCCTGAGTTACAGTTTATAGTGCCACTCCAAGCACTCCCCCTGAGTTACAGTTTATAGTGCCACTCCAAGCACTCCCTTCCTGAGTTACATTTTATAGTGCCACTCCAAGCACTTCCTGAGTTACAGTTTATAGTGCCACTCCAAGCACTTCCTGAGTTACAGTTTATAGTGCCACTCCAAGCACTTCCTGAGTTACAGTTTATAGTGCCACTCCAAGCACTTCCTGAGTTGCAGTTTATAGTGCCACTCCAAGCACTCCCCCTGAGTTACAGTTTATAGTGCCACTCCAAGCACCCCCTTCCTGAGTTACAGTTTATAGTGCCACTCAAGCACTCCCCCTGAGTTACAGTTTATAGTGCCACTCCAAGCACTCCCCCTGAGTTACAGTTTATAGTGCCACTCCAAGCACTCCCTTCCTGAGTTACAGTTTATAGTGCCACTCCAAGCACTTCCTGAGTTACAGTTTATAGTGCCACTCCAAGCACTTCCTGAGTTACAGTTTATAGTGCCACTCCAAGCACTTCCTGAGTTACAGTTTATAGTGCCACTCCAAGCACTCCCCCTGAGTTACAGTTTATAGTGCCACTCCAAGCCCCCTTCCTGAGTTACAGTTTATAGTGCCACTCCAAGCACTCCCTTCCTGAGTTACAGTTTATAGTGCCACTCCAAGCACTCCCCCTGAGTTACAGTTTATAGTGCCACTCCAAGCACTCCCCCCTGAGTTACAGTTTATAGTGCCACTCCAAGCACTCCCCCCTGAGTTACAGTTTATAGTGCCACTCCAAGCACTTCCTTCCTGAGTTACAGTTTATAGTGCCACTCCAAGCACTCCCCCCTGAGTTACAGTTTATAGTGCCACTCCAAGCACTCCCCCTGAGTTACAGTTTATAGTGCCACTCCAAGCACTCCCTTCCTGAGTTACAGTTTATAGTGCCACTCCAAGCACTCCTTCCTGAGTTACAGTTTATAGTGCCACTCCAAGCACTCCCTTCCTGAGTTACAGTTTATAGTGCCACTCCAAGCACTTCCTTCCTGAGTTACAGTTTATAGTGCCACTCCAAGCACTCCCCCTGAGTTACAGTTTATAGTGCCACTCCAAGCACTCCCCCTGAGTTACAGTTTATAGTGCCACTCCAAGCACTCCCTTCCTGAGTTACATTTTATAGTGCCACTCCAAGCACTTCCTGAGTTACAGTTTATAGTGCCACTCCAAGCACTTCCTGAGTTACAGTTTATAGTGCCACTCCAAGCACTTCCTGAGTTACAGTTTATAGTGCCACTCCAAGCACTTCCTGAGTTGCAGTTTATAGTGCCACTCCAAGCACTCCCCCTGAGTTACAGTTTATAGTGCCACTCCAAGCCCCCTTCCTGAGTTACAGTTTATAGTGCCACTCCAAGCACTCCCCCTGAGTTACAGTTTATAGTGCCACTCCAAGCACTCCCCCCTGAGTTACAGTTTATAGTGCCACTCCAAGCACTCCCTTCCTGAGTTACAGTTTATAGTGCCACTCCAAGCACTCCCCCTGAGTTACAGTTTATAGTGCCACTCCAAGCACTTCCTGAGTTACAGTTTATAGTGCCACTCCAAGCACTTCCTGAGTTACAGTTTATAGTGCCACTCCAAGCACTCCCTTCCTGAGTTACAGTTTATAGTGCCACTCCAAGCCCCCTTCCTGAGTTACAGTTTATAGTGCCACTCCAAGCACTTCCTGAGTTACAGTTTATAGTGCCACTCCAAGCACTCCCCCCCTGAGTTACAGTTTATAGTGCCACTCCAAGCACTCCCCCCTGAGTTACAGTTTATAGTGCCACTCCAAGCACTCCCCCTGAGTTACAGTTTATAGTGCCACTCCAAGCACTCCCTTCCTGAGTTACAGTTTATAGTGCCACTCCAAGCACTCCCCCTGAGTTACAGTTTATAGTGCCACTCCAAGCACTCCCCCTGAGTTACAGTTTATAGTGCCACTCCAAGCACTCCCTTCCTGAGTTACAGTTTATAGTGCCACTCCAAGCACTCCTTCCTGAGTTACAGTTTATAGTGCCACTCCAAGCACTCCCTTCCTGAGTTACAGTTTATAGTGCCACTCCAAGCACTCCCTTCCTGAGTTACAGTTTATAGTGCCACTCCAAGCACTCCCTTCCTGAGTTACAGTTTATAGTGCCACTCCAAGCACTCCCTTCCTGAGTTACAGTTTATAGTGCCACTCCAAGCACTCCCCCTGAGTTACAGTTTATAGTGCCACTCCAAGCACTCCCCCCTGAGTTACAGTTTATAGTGCCACTCCAAGCACTCCCTTCCTGAGTTACAGTTTATAGTGCCACTCCAAGCACTTCCTGAGTTACAGTTTATAGTGCCACTCCAAGCACTTCCTGAGTTACAGTTTATAGTGCCACTCCAAGCACTTCCCCCTGAGTTACAGTTTATAGTGCCACTCCAAGCACTTCCTGAGTTGCAGTTTATAGTGCCACTCCAAGCACCCCCTTCCTGAGTTACAGTTTATAGTGCCACTCCAAGCACTCCCTTCCTGAGTTACAGTTTATAGTGCCACTCCAAGCACTCCCCCTGAGTTACAGTTTATAGTGCCACTCCAAGCACTTCCTTCCTGAGTTACAGTTTATAGTGCCACTCCAAGCACTCCCCCTGAGTTACAGTTTATAGTGCCACTCCAAGCACTCCCCCCTGAGTTACAGTTTATAGTGCCACTCCAAGCACTCCCTTCCTGAGTTACAGTTTATAGTGCCACTCCAAGCACTCCCTTCCTGAGTTACAGTTTATAGTGCCACTCCAAGCATTCCCCCTGAGTTACAGTTTATAGTGCCACTCCAAGCACTCCCTTCCTGAGTTACAGTTTATAGTGCCACTCCAAGCACTTCCTTCCTGAGTTACAGTTTATAGTGCCACTCCAAGCACTCCCCCCTGAGTTACAGTTTATAGTGCCACTCCAAGCACTCCCCCTGAGTTACAGTTTATAGTGCCACTCCAAGCACTCCCTTCCTGAGTTACAGTTTATAGTGCCACTCCAAGCACTCCCCCTGAGTTACAGTTTATAGTGCCACTCCAAGCACTCCCCCTGAGTTACAGTTTATAGTGCCACTCCAAGCACTCCCTTCCTGAGTTACAGTTTATAGTGCCACTCCAAGCACTTCCTGAGTTACAGTTTATAGTGCCACTCCAAGCACTTCCTGAGTTGCAGTTTATAGTGCCACTCCAAGCACTCCCCCTGAGTTACAGTTTATAGTGCCACTCCAAGCCCCCTTCCTGAGTTACAGTTTATAGTGCCACTCCAAGCACTTCCTTCCTGAGTTACAGTTTATAGTGCCACTCCAAGCACTCCCCCTGAGTTACAGTTTATAGTGCCACTCCAAGCACTCCCCCTGAGTTACAGTTTATAGTGCCACTCCAAGCACTCCCTTCCTGAGTTACAGTTTATAGTGCCACCAAGCACTTCCTGAGTTACAGTTTATAGTGCCACTCCAAGCACTTCCTGAGTTACAGTTTATAGTGCCACTCCAAGCACTTCCTGAGTTACAGTTTATAGTGCCACTCCAAGCACTCCCCCTGAGTTACAGTTTATAGTGCCACTCCAAGCACTCCCCCCTGAGTTACAGTTTATAGTGCCACTCCAAGCACCCCCTTCCTGAGTTACAGTTTATAGTGCCACTCCAAGCACTCCCCCTGAGTTACAGTTTATAGTGCCACTCCAAGCACTCCCCCTGAGTTACAGTTTATAGTGCCACTCCAAGCACTCCCTTCCTGAGTTACAGTTTATAGTGCCACTCCAAGCACTCCCCCCTGAGTTACAGTTTATAGTGCCACTCCAAGCACTTCCTGAGTTACAGTTTATAGTGCCACTCCAAGCACTCCCCCTGAGTTACAGTTTATAGTGCCACTCCAAGCACCCCCTTCCTGAGTTACAGTTTATAGTGCCACTCCAAGCACTTCCTGAGTTACAGTTTACAGTGCCACTCCAAGCACTCCCCCTGAGTTACAGTTTATAGTGCCACTCCAAGCACTCCCCCTGAGTTACAGTTTATAGTGCCACTCCAAGCACTCCCTGAGTTACAGTTTATAGTGCCACTCCAAGCACCCCCTGAGTTACAGTTTATAGTGCCACTCCAGGCACTCCCTTCCTGAGTTACAGTTTATAGTGCCACTCCAAGCACTCCCCCTGAGTTACAGTTTATAGTGCCACTCCAAGCACTTCCTTCCTGAGTTACAGTTTATAGTGCCACTCCAAGCACTCCCTTCCTGAGTTACAGTTTATAGTGCCACTCCAAGCACTCCTTCCTGAGTTACAGTTTATAGTGCCACTCCAAGCACTCCCCCTGAGTTACAGTTTATAGTGCCACTCCAAGCACTCCCCCTGAGTTACAGTTTATAGTGCCACTCCAAGCACTCCCTTCCTGAGTTACATTTTATAGTGCCACTCCAAGCACTTCCTGAGTTACAGTTTATAGTGCCACTCCAAGCACTTCCTGAGTTACAGTTTATAGTGCCACTCCAAGCACTTCCTGAGTTACAGTTTATAGTGCCACTCCAAGCACTTCCTGAGTTGCAGTTTATAGTGCCACTCCAAGCACTCCCCCTGAGTTACAGTTTATAGTGCCACTCCAAGCCCCCCTTCCTGAGTTACAGTTTATAGTGCCACTCCAAGCACTGCCTTCCTGAGTTACAGTTTATAGTGCCACTCCAAGCACTCCCCCTGAGTTACAGTTTATAGTGCCACTCCAAGCACTCCCCCCCCTGAGTTACAGTTTATAGTGCCACTCCAAGCACTCCCTTCCTGAGTTACAGTTTATAGTGCCACTCCAAGCACTTCCTGAGTTACAGTTTATAGTGCCACTCCAAGCACTTCCTGAGTTACAGTTTATAGTGCCACTCCAAGCACTCCCCCTGAGTTACAGTTTATAGTGCCACTCCAAGCACCCCCTTCCTGAGTTACAGTTTATAGTGCCACTCCAAGCACTCCCTTCCTGAGTTACAGTTTATAGTGTCCAAGCACTTCCTGAGTTACAGTTTATAGTGCCACTCCAAGCACTCCCCCTGAGTTACAGTTTATAGTGCCACTCCAAGCACTCCCCCTGAGTTACAGTTTATAGTGCCACTCCAAGCACTCCCTTCCTGAGTTACAGTTTATAGTGCCACTCCAAGCACTCCTTCCTGAGTTACAGTTTATAGTGCCACTCCAAGCACTCCCTTCCTGAGTTACAGTTTATAGTGCCACTCCAAGCACTCCCTGAGTTACAGTTTATAGTGCCACTCCAAGCACTTCCTGAGTTACAGTTTATAGTGCCACTCCAAGCACTCCCCCCTGAGTTACAGTTTATAGTGCCACTCCAAGCACTCCCCTGAGTTACAGTTTATAGTGCCACTCCAAGCACTCCCCCTGAGTTACAGTTTATAGTGCCACTCCAAGCACTCCCTTCCTGAGTTACAGTTTATAGTGCCACTCCAAGCACTTCCTGAGTTACAGTTTATAGTGCCACTCCAAGCACTCCCCTGAGTTACAGTTTATAGTGCCACTCCAAGCACTCCCCCTGAGTTACAGTTTATAGTGCCACTCCAAGCACTCCCCCTGAGTTACAGTTTATAGTGCCACTCCAAGCACTCCCTTCCTGAGTTACAGTTTATAGTGCCACTCCAAGCACTCCTTCCTGAGTTACAGTTTATAGTGCCACTCCAAGCACTCCCTTCCTGAGTTACAGTTTATAGTGCCACTCCAAGCACTCCCCCTGAGTTACAGTTTATAGTGCCACTCCAAGCACTCCCTTCCTGAGTTACAGTTTATAGTGCCACTCCAAGCACTCCTTCCTGAGTTACAGTTTATAGTGCCACTCCAAGCACTCCCTCCCTGAGTTACAGTTTATAGTGCCACTCCAAGCACTTCCTGAGTTACAGTTTATAGTGCCACTCCAAGCACTTCCCCCTGAGTTACAGTTTATAGTGCCACTCCAAGCACTTCCCCCTGAGTTACAGTTTATAGTGCCACTCCAAGCACTCCCTTCCTGAGTTACAGTTTATAGTGCCACTCCAAGCACCCCCCCTGAGTTACAGTTTATAGTGCCACTCCAAGCACTCCCTTCCTGAGTTACAGTTTATAGTGCCACTCCAAGCACTCCCCCTGAGTTACAGTTTATAGTGCCACTCCAAGCACTCCCTGAGTTACAGTTTATAGTGCCACTCCAAGCACTCCCCCTGAGTTACAGTTTATAGTGCCACTCCAAGCACTCCCTTCCTGAGTTACAGTTTATAGTGCCAAGCACTCCCCCTGAGTTACAGTTTATAGTGCCACTCCAAGCACTCCCCCTGAGTTACAGTTTATAGTGCCACTCCAAGCACTCCCTTCCTGAGTTACAGTTTATAGTGCCACTCCAAGCACTCCCTTCCTGAGTTACAGTTTATAGTGCCACTCCAAGCACTTCCTGAGTTACAGTTTATAGTGCCACTCCAAGCACTCCCCCTGAGTTACAGTTTATAGTGCCACTCCAAGCACTCCCCTTCCTGAGTTACAGTTTATAGTGCCACTCCAAGCACTCCCTTCCTGAGTTACAGTTTATAGTGCCACTCCAAGCACTTCCTGAGTTACAGTTTATAGTGCCACTCCAAGCACTTCCTGAGTTACAGTTTATAGTGCCACTCCAAGCACTCCCTTCCTGAGTTACAGTTTATAGTGCCACTCCAAGCACTCCCTTCCTGAGTTACAGTTTATAGTGCCACTCCAAGCACTCCCCCTGAGTTACAGTTTATAGTGCCACTCCAAGCACTCCCTTCCTGAGTTACAGTTTATAGTGCCACTCCAAGCACTCCCCCTGAGTTACAGTTTATAGTGCCACTCCAAGCACTCCCTTCCTGAGTTACAGTTTATAGTGCCACTCCAAGCACTCCTGAGTTACAGTTTATAGTGCCACTCCAAGCACTTCCTGAGTTACAGTTTATAGTGCCACTCCAAGCACTTCCTGAGTTACAGTTTATAGTGCCACTCCAAGCACTTCCTGAGTTACAGTTTATAGTGCCACTCCAAGCACTCCCTGAGTTACAGTTTATAGTGCCACTCCAAGCACCCCCTTCCTGAGTTACAGTTTATAGTGCCACTCCAAGCACTCCCCCCTGAGTTACAGTTTATAGTGCCACTCCAAGCACTCCCCCTGAGTTACAGTTTATAGTGCCACTCCAAGCACAGTTTATAGTGCCCCCTTCCTGAGTTACAGTTTATAGTGCCACTCCAAGCACTCCCCCTGAGTTACAGTTTATAGTGCCACTCCAAGCACTTCCTGAGTTACAGTTTATAGTGCCACTCCAAGCCTTCCTGAGTTACAGTTTATAGTGCCACTCCAAGCACTCCCCCTGAGTTACAGTTTATAGTGCCACTCCAAGCACTCCCCCTGAGTTACAGTTTATAGTGCCACTCCAAGCACTCCCTTCCCTGAGTTACAGTTTATAGTGCCACTCCAAGCACTCCCCCCTGAGTTACAGTTTATAGTGCCACTCCAAGCACTCCTTCCTGAGTTACAGTTTATAGTGCCACTCCAAGCACTCCTTCCTGAGTTACAGTTTATAGTGCCACTCCAAGCACTCCCTTCCTGAGTTACAGTTTATAGTGCCACTCCAAGCACTCCCTTCCTGAGTTACAGTTTATAGTGCCACTCCAAGCACTCCCTTCCTGAGTTACAGTTTATAGTGCCACTCCAAGCACTCCCCCTGAGTTACAGTTTATAGTGCCACTCCAAGCACTTCCTGAGTTACAGTTTATAGTGCCACTCCAAGCACTCCCCCTGAGTTACAGTTTATAGTGCCACTCCAAGCACTTCCTGAGTTACAGTTTATAGTGCCACTCCAAGCACTCCTGAGTTACAGTTTATAGTGCCACTCCAAGCACTCCCCCTGAGTTACAGTTTATAGTGCCACTCCAAGCACTCCCCCTGAGTTACAGTTTATAGTGCCACTCCAAGCACTCCCCCTGAGTTACAGTTTATAGTGCCACTCCAAGCACTCCCCCCTGAGTTACAGTTTATAGTGCCACTCCAAGCACTCCCTTCCTGAGTTACAGTTTATAGTGCCACTCCAAGCACTCCCTTCCTGAGTTACAGTTTATAGTGCCACTCCAAGCACTCCCTTCCTGAGTTACAGTTTATAGTGCCACTCCAAGCACTCCCTTCCTGAGTTACAGTTTATAGTGCCACTCCAAGCACTCCCCCTGAGTTACAGTTTATAGTGCCACTCCAAGCACTCCTTCCTGAGTTACAGTTTATAGTGCCACTCAAGCACTCCCTGAGTTACAGTTTATAGTGCCACTCCAAGCACTCCCCTGAGTTACAGTTTATAGTGCCACTCCAAGCACTCCCCCTGAGTTACAGTTTATAGTGCCACTCCAAGCACTCCCCCTGAGTTACAGTTTATAGTGCCAACCCTTCCTGAGTTACAGTTTATAGTGCCACTCCAAGCCTCCTGAGTTACAGTTTATAGTGCCACTCCAAGCACTCCCTTCCTGAGTTACAGTTTATAGTGCCACTCAAGCACTCCCCCCCTGAGTTACAGTTTATAGTGCCACTCCAAGCACTTCCTGAGTTACAGTTTATAGTGCCACTCCAAGCACTCCCTTCCTGAGTTACAGTTTATAGTGCCACTCCAAGCACTCCCCCTGAGTTACAGTTTATAGTGCCACTCCAAGCACTCCCTTCCTGAGTTACAGTTTATAGTGCCACTCCAAGCACTTCCTGAGTTACAGTTTATAGTGCCACTCCAAGCACTCCCCTGAGTTACAGTTTATAGTGCCACTCCAAGCACTCCCTTCCTGAGTTACAGTTTATAGTGCCACTCCAAGCACTCCCTTCCTGAGTTACAGTTTATAGTGCCACTCCAAGCACTCCCCCTGAGTTACAGTTTATAGTGCCACTCCAAGCACTCCCTTCCTGAGTTACAGTTTATAGTGCCACTCCAAGCACTCCCTTCCTGAGTTACAGTTTATAGTGCCACTCCAAGCACTCCCTTCCTGAGTTACAGTTTATAGTGCCACTCCAAGCACTCCCTTCCTGAGTTACAGTTTATAGTGCCACTCCAAGCACTCCCTTCCTGAGTTACAGTTTATAGTGCCACTCCAAGCACTCCCCCCTGAGTTACAGTTTATAGTGCCACTCCAAGCACTTCCTGAGTTACAGTTTATAGTGCCACTCCAAGCACTTCCTGAGTTACAGTTTATAGTGCCACTCCAAGCACTCCCCTGAGTTACAGTTTATAGTGCCACTCCAAGCACTCCTTCCTGAGTTACAGTTTATAGTGCCACTCCAAGCACTCCCCCTGAGTTACAGTTTATAGTGCCACTCCAAGCACTCCCCCCTGAGTTACAGTTTATAGTGCCACTCCAAGCACTCCCTTCCTGAGTTACAGTTTATAGTGCCACTCCAAGCACTCCCTTCCTGAGTTACAGTTTATAGTGCCACTCCAAGCACTCCCTTCCTGAGTTACAGTTTATAGTGCCACTCCAAGCACTCCCTTCCTGAGTTACAGTTTATAGTGCCACTCCAAGCACTCCCTTCCTGAGTTACAGTTTATAGTGCCACTCAAGCACTCCCCCACTCCAAGCACCCCTGAGTTACAGTTTATAGTGCCACTCCAAGCACTCCCCCCTGAGTTACAGTTTATAGTGCCACTCCAAGCACTCCCCCCTGAGTTACAGTTTATAGTGCCACTCCAAGCACTCCCTGAGTTACAGTTTATAGTGCCACTCCAAGCACTCCCCCTGAGTTACAGTTTATAGTGCCACTCCAAGCACTCCCTTCCTGAGTTACAGTTTATAGTGCCACTCCAAGCACTCCTTCCTGAGTTACAGTTTATAGTGCCACTCCAAGCACTCCCCCTGAGTTACAGTTTATAGTGCCACTCCAAGCACTCCCCCTGAGTTACAGTTTATAGTGCCACTCCAAGCACTCCCTTCCTGAGTTACAGTTTATAGTGCCACTCCAAGCACTTCCTGAGTTACAGTTTATAGTGCCACTCCAAGCACTCCCCTTCCTGAGTTACAGTTTATAGTGCCACTCCAAGCACTCCCTTCCTGAGTTACAGTTTATAGTGCCACTCCAAGCACTCCCTTCCTGAGTTACAGTTTATAGTGCCACTCCAAGCACTCCCCTGAGTTACAGTTTATAGTGCCACTCCAAGCACTCCCCCCTGAGTTACAGTTTATAGTGCCACTCCAAGCACTCCCTGAGTTACAGTTTATAGTGCCACTCCAAGCACTCCCTTCCTGAGTTACAGTTTATAGTGCCACTCCAAGCACTCCCCCTGAGTTACAGTTTATAGTGCCACTCCAAGCACTCCCTTCCTGAGTTACAGTTTATAGTGCCACTCCAAGCACTCCCCCTGAGTTACAGTTTATAGTGCCACTCCAAGCACTCCCCCCTGAGTTACAGTTTATAGTGCCACTCCAAGCACTCCCTTCCTGAGTTACAGTTTATAGTGCCACTCCAAGCACTCCCCCTGAGTTACAGTTTATAGTGCCACTCCAAGCACTCCCTTCCTGAGTTACAGTTTATAGTGCCACTCCAAGCACTCCCTTCCTGAGTTACAGTTTATAGTGCCACTCCAAGCACTCCCTTCCCTGAGTTACAGTTTATAGTGCCACTCCAAGCACTCCCTTCCTGAGTTACAGTTTATAGTGCCACTTCCTGAGTTACAGTTTATAGTGCCACTCCAAGCACTCCTTCCTGAGTTACAGTTTATAGTGCCACTCCAAGCACTTCCCTGAGTTACAGTTTATAGTGCCACTCAAGCACTCCCCCTGAGTTACAGTTTATAGTGCCACTCCAAGCACTCCCCCCTGAGTTACAGTTTATAGTGCCACTCCAAGCACTCCCTGAGTTACAGTTTATAGTGCCACTCCAAGCACTCCCCCTGAGTTACAGTTTATAGTGCCACTCCAAGCACTCCCTTCCTGAGTTACAGTTTATAGTGCCACTCCAAGCACTCCCTTCCTGAGTTACAGTTTATAGTGCCACTCCAAGCACTCCCTTCCTGAGTTACAGTTTATAGTGCCACTCCAAGCACTCCCTTCCTGAGTTACAGTTTATAGTGCCACTCCAAGCACTCCCTGAGTTACAGTTTATAGTGCCACTCCAAGCACTCCCCCCTGAGTTACAGTTTATAGTGCCACTCCAAGCACTCCCCCCTGAGTTACAGTTTATAGTGCCACTCCAAGCACTCCCCCTGAGTTACAGTTTATAGTGCCACTCCAAGCACTCCCCCCTGAGTTACAGTTTATAGTGCCACTCCAAGCACCCCCTTCCTGAGTTACAGTTTATAGTGCCACTCCAAGCACTTCCTGAGTTACAGTTTATAGTGCCACTCCAAGCACTCCCTTCCTGAGTTACAGTTTATAGTGCCACTCCTGAGCACTCCCTGAGTTACAGTTTATAGTGCCACTCAAGCACTCCCTGAGTTACAGTTTATAGTGCCACTCCAAGCACTCCCCCTGAGTTACAGTTTATAGTGCCACTCCAAGCACTCCCCCTGAGTTACAGTTTATAGTGCCACTCCAAGCACTCCTTCCTGAGTTACAGTTTATAGTGCCACTCCAAGCACTCCCTTCCTGAGTTACAGTTTATAGTGCCACTCCAAGCACTCCTTCCTGAGTTACAGTTTATAGTGCCCTCCAAGCACTCCCCCTGAGTTACAGTTTATAGTGCCACTCCAAGCACTCCCTGAGTTACAGTTTATAGTGCCACTCCAAGCACTCCCTGAGTTACAGTTTATAGTGCCACTCAAGCACTCCCTTCCTGAGTTACAGTTTATAGTGCCACTCCAAGCACTCCCTGAGTTACAGTTTATAGTGCCACTCCAAGCACTCCCTGAGTTACAGTTTATAGTGCCACTCCAAGCACTCCCCCTGAGTTACAGTTTATAGTGCCACTCCAAGCACTCCCTGAGTTACAGTTTATAGTGCCACTCCAAGCACTCCCTTCCTGAGTTACAGTTTATAGTGCCACTCCAAGCACTCCCCCTGAGTTACAGTTTATAGTGCCACTCCAAGCACTCCCTGAGTTACAGTTTATAGTGCCACTCCAAGCACTCCTTCCTGAGTTACAGTTTATAGTGCCACTCCAAGCACTCCCTTCCTGAGTTACAGTTTATAGTGCCACTCCAAGCACTCCCTTCCTGAGTTACAGTTTATAGTGCCACTCCAAGCACTTCCTTCCTGAGTTACAGTTTATAGTGCCACTCCAAGCACTCCTGAGTTACAGTTTATAGTGCCACTCCAAGCACTTCCTGAGTTACAGTTTATAGTGCCACTCCAAGCACTCCTTCCTGAGTTACAGTTTATAGTGCCACTCCAAGCACTCCCCCTGAGTTACAGTTTATAGTGCCACTCCAAGCACTCCCCCCTGAGTTACAGTTTATAGTGCCACTCCAAGCACTCCCCCCTGAGTTACAGTTTATAGTGCCACTCCAAGCACTCCCCCCTGAGTTACAGTTTATAGTGCCACTCCAAGCACTCCCCCTGAGTTACAGTTTATAGTGCCACTCCAAGCACTCCCTTCCTGAGTTACAGTTTATAGTGCCACTCCAAGCACTCCCTTCCTGAGTTACAGTTTATAGTGCCACTCCAAGCACTCCCTTCCTGAGTTACAGTTTATAGTGCCACTCCAAGCACTCCCTGAGTTACAGTTTATAGTGCCACTCCAAGCACTCCCTTCCTGAGTTACAGTTTATAGTGCCACTCCAAGCACTCCCTGAGTTACAGTTTATAGTGCCACTCCAAGCACTCCCCCTGAGTTACAGTTTATAGTGCCACCCAAGCACTCCCCCTGAGTTACAGTTTATAGTGCCACTCCAAGCACTCCCTGAGTTACAGTTTATAGTGCCACTCCAAGCACTCCCCCTGAGTTACAGTTTATAGTGCCACTCCAAGCCCCCTTCCTGAGTTACAGTTTATAGTGCACTCCAAGCACTGCCTTCCTGAGTTACAGTTTATAGTGCCACTCCAAGCACTCCCTGAGTTACAGTTTATAGTGCCACTCCAAGCACTCCCCCCTGAGTTACAGTTTATAGTGCCACTCCAAGCACTCCCTTCCTGAGTTACAGTTTATAGTGCCACTCCAAGCACTTCCTGAGTTACAGTTTATAGTGCCACTCCAAGCACTTCCTGAGTTACAGTTTATAGTGCCACTCCAAGCACTCCCCCCTGAGTTACAGTTTATAGTGCCACTCCAAGCACTCCCTGAGTTACAGTTTATAGTGCCACTCCAAGCACTCCCTGAGTTACAGTTTATAGTGCCACTCCAAGCACTCCCCCCTGAGTTACAGTTTATAGTGCCACTCCAAGCACTCCCTGAGTTACAGTTTATAGTGCCACTCCAAGCACTCCCTTCCTGAGTTACAGTTTATAGTGCCACTCCAAGCACTCCCCCCTGAGTTACAGTTTATAGTGCCACTCCAAGCACTCCCTGAGTTACAGTTTATAGTGCCACTCCAAGCACTCCCTTCCTGAGTTACAGTTTATAGTGCCACTCCAAGCACTCCCCTGAGTTACAGTTTATAGTGCCACTCCAAGCACTCCTTCCTGAGTTACAGTTTATAGTGCCACTCCAAGCACTCCCTTCCTGAGTTACAGTTTATAGTGCCACTCCAAGCACTCCCCCTGAGTTACAGTTTATAGTGCCACTCCAAGCACTCCCAGTTTATAGTGCCCTGAGTTACAGTTTATAGTGCCACTCCAAGCACTCCCTTCCTGAGTTACAGTTTATAGTGCCTTCCTGAGTTACAGTTTATAGTGCCACTCCAAGCACTCCCCCTGAGTTACAGTTTATAGTGCCACTCCAAGCACTCCTTCCTGAGTTACAGTTTATAGTGCCACTCCAAGCACTCCCCCTGAGTTACAGTTTATAGTGCCACTCCAAGCACTCCCTGAGTTACAGTTTATAGTGCCACTCCAAGCACTCCCCCCCTGAGTTACAGTTTATAGTGCCACTCCAAGCACTCCCTGAGTTACAGTTTATAGTGCCACTCCAAGCACTCCTTCCTGAGTTACAGTTTATAGTGCCACTCCAAGCACTCCCTTCCTGAGTTACAGTTTATAGTGCCACTCCAAGCACTCCCTTCCTGAGTTACAGTTTATAGTGCCACTCCAAGCACTCCCCCTGAGTTACAGTTTATAGTGCCACTCCAAGCACTCCCCCTGAGTTACAGTTTATAGTGCCACTCCAAGCACTCCCTGAGTTACAGTTTATAGTGCCACTCCAAGCACTCCCCCTGAGTTACCTGAGTTACAGTTTATAGTGCCACTCCAAGCACTCCCCCTGAGTTACAGTTTATAGTGCCACTCCAAGCACTCCCCTGAGTTACAGTTTATAGTGCCACTCCAAGCACTCCCCCTGAGTTACAGTTTATAGTGCCACTCCCCTGAGTTACAGTTTAAGTGCACTCCAAGCACCCCCCCTGAGTTACAGTTTATAGTGCCACTCCAAGCACTCCCTTCCTGAGTTACAGTTTATAGTGCCACTCCCCCCAAGCACTTCCTGAGTTACAGTTTATAGTGCCACTCCAAGCACTTCCTGAGTTACAGTTTATAGTGCCACTCCAAGCACTTCCTGAGTTACAGTTTATAGTGCCACTCCAAGCACTTCCCCCCTTCCTGAGTTACAGTTTATAGTGCCACTCCAAGCACTCCCTTCCTGAGTTACAGTTTATAGTGCCACTCCAAGCATTCCAAGCCCCCCTTCTTGGGTTACAGTTTATAGTGCCACTCCAAGCACTCCCTTCCTGAGTTACAGTTTATAGTGCCCTGAGTTACAGTTTATAGTGTGCCACTCCCTTCCTGAGTTACAGTTTATAGTGCCACTCCCTTCCTGAGTTACAGTTTATAGTGCCACTCCAAGCACTCCCCCTGAGTTACAGTTTATAGTGCCACTCCAAGCACTCCCTTCCTGAGTTACAGTTTATAGTGCCACTCCAAGCACTCCCTTCCTGAATTACAGTTTATAGAAGGAACTTAGTCAATTGAAATAAATTGATTAGGTCCTAATCTATGGATTTCACTTGACTACAGATATGAATATGCCACAGATACCTTAAAACGTTAGCGGCGTGGATCAGAAAACCAGGATCTGATTGCCTTATGCAGCTCGACACATCTCATTCGTATAGAGTTGATCAATCAATCAAACCAAATCAAATAACATTTTTCATAAAGCCCTTCTTACATCAGCTGATGTCTCAAAGTGCTGTACAGAAACCCAGCCTAAAAAAACAAACATCAAGCAATGCAGGTGTAGAAGCACGTTGGCTAGGAAAAACTCTCTAGAAAGGCCAGAACCTAGGAAGAAACCTAGAGAGGAACCAGGCTATGTTGGGTGGCCAGTCCTCTTCTGGCTGTGCCGGGTGGAGATTATAACAGAACATGGCCAAGATGTTCAAATGTTCATAGATGACCAGCAGGGTCAAATAATAATGATCACAGTGGTTGTAGAGGGTGCAACAGGTCAGCACCTCAGGAGTAAATGTCAGTTGGCTATTCATAGCCGATCATTCAGTGTCTCTACCGCTCCTCTCTAGAGAGTTGGAAACAGCAGGTCTGGGACAGGTAGCACGTCCGGTGAACAGGTCAGGGTTCCATAGCCACAGGCAGAACAGTTGAAACTGGAGCAGCAGCACGGCCAGGTGGACTGGGGACAGCAAGGAGTCATCAGGCCAGGTAGTCCTGAGGCATGGTCCTAGGGCTCAGGTCCTCCGAGAGAGAGAAAGAAAAAGAGAGAGAATTAGAGAGAGCACACTTACATTCACACAGGACACCGGATAAGACAGGAGAAATACTCCAGATATAACAGACTGACCCTAGCCCCCCGACACAAACTACTGCAGCATAAATGATGGAGGCTGAGACAGGAGGGGTCGGGAGACACTGTGGCCCCGTCCGACGATACCCCCGGACAGGGACAAACAGGCAGGATATAACCCCACCCACTTTGCCAAAGCACAGCCCCCACACCACTAGAGGGATATCTTCAACCACCAACTTACCATCCCGAGACAAGGCCGAGTATAGCCCACAAAGATCTCCGCCACGGCACAACCCAGGGGGCACCAACCCTGACCGGAAGATCACGTCAGTGACTCAACCCACTCAAGTGACGCACCCCTCCTAGGGACGGCATGGAAGAGCACCAGTAAGCCAGTGACTCAGCCCCTGTAATAGATGTGAGGTGAATTAATTGAGTGTCAGTAGAATTACACCAGAAAGACCAGACTGAACCATAGACAAATCCATCCACCTGACAGGTGTGGCATATCAAGAAGCTGATTAAACAGTGTTGTCATTACACAGATGCACCTTGTGCTGGGGACAATAAAAAGCCCCTCTAAAATGTGCAGTTTTTTCACACAACGTATTGGGATGCGTGCCAGCAAAGCTACTACACAACACAAGCTGTTTGTTTAACTATTTGTTTAGCAGTTTTGAAATGTATAGCGACATAATATGGGCCGTTCTTACAGAATTCTCCCTGTACACCAAGTCAGAACCGTAGGATAAATAAAGGGGGCTTGTAAACAGACATTAAAAGCTCTTACAATATTCAATGATTACATTTCTCTAAAACAGGTTGTAGGCTATTTGTGCACCACCAAGTCAGAACAGTAGGTGAAATTAAAGAGGGGAAAATAGACCAAATTAGTAGGGTGAGGCACATGGGCTATTAACAGCTTACAACACAACATACACTTAGTATTACTTTCTTAGCTACAGTATACATATCTCCCTATTACATCATTTATGCAGCAGCATAAAAGACCTTGTTGCGCTGTGCTCACTTGAACAGGAAGGTGGCGCGGCAGTCCTTCCTGGTCAAATTTTGTCATCAAACTTTTTCATAAAAGTCTGGCATTCTCTGGATTTGATGACTCACAAAATAGAAAATAAACACGAAATAACCCACGAAACAGAGGTGGAAAAAGGCTACCTAAGTATGATTCTCAATCAGAGACAACGAACGACACCTGCCTCTGATTGAGAAAATTACAATGTATTTCCCTATAGGCTGTACTACTACAATTGTCATAATAGTCCTTATGTCAGTGGTCCCACATCACATTCAGCCGTGGGCCGATGTTTCCTTGAGCAGATGGTTGGAGGGGCGGAACATAGTTAGAAATCACCGCAAATTGACCGCAAGAATCCCAAACAGATATATTATTTGACAAAATATAAAATAATTTCAAACCTCACCATACGACTCTATTAATGCGGGGGAACACTTCTAAATAACAATCACTTTAAGCTGATTTCCTGGTGATTCTACAGTCTTTTATGTCAAAAAAAAAAAACAATATATATATATATATATATATATATATATATATATACACATATATATAGGGGAAAAACATTTTGGACAAATAAAATCACTTGGCTCTGGGGCAGCCTTCTGGAGAACCCTGCCTTATGGGATATAAGATACATGATCATATTATTATCACAATGCTTAAAGATAATCGGATTTATTGATAACAATACATTAGAAATGCATTGAAATAGGCATGCAGTAGAGAAACATGAACATCTCTGGAGACTCCACAGGAAGTTGCCAGAATATAAACATCTCTGGAGACTCCACAGGAAGTTGCCAGAATATAAACATCTCTGGAGACTCCACAGGAAGTTGCCAGAATATAAACATTACATCAGAATTCCTAAACCTTGGCTCCTCTCTGAAACATGAGGTTGAACGCAACACATGGTCCAGCATCGTCAGCAGCTGGAGGATCCACTGAGGACACGTTCTGATTCGCCTCTTAGTATTTGCATTTACAGTACATTCAGAAAGTATTCACACACCTTGACGTGTTTCCACATGTTGTTGTGTTACAACCTGAATTTAAACATAATTTAAATTTAGATTGTGTCACTGGCCTACACACAATACCCCATAATGTTTTTAGAGATTTTTACAAGTTAATAAAAAATGAAAAGCTGAAATGTCTTGAGTCAATAAGTATTTAACCCCTTTGATATGGCAAGCCTAAATATGTTCAGGAATAAACATTTGCTTAACAATTCACATAATAAGTTGCAGAGAGTCACTGTGTAATAATAGTGTTTAACATGATTTCTGAATGGCTACCTCATCTCTGTACCCAACACTTATCATTATCTGTAATGTCCCTCAGTCAAGCAGTGAATTTAAAACACAGATTCAACCAAAGACCAGGGAGGTTTTCCACTGCCTCAAAAATTTGACATTGAACATTCCTTTGAGCATGGTGCAGTTATTAATTACACTTTAGATGGTGTATCAATACACCCAGTCACTACACAGATACAGGCGTCCTTCCTAACTCAGTTAACGGAGAGGAAGGAAACCGCTCAGGGATTTCACCATGAAGCCAATGGTGACTTTAAAACAGTTACAGAGTTTAATGGCTGTGATGGGAGAAAACTGAGGATGGATCAACATTGTAGTTACTCTATAAAACTAAACGACAGAGTGAAAAGTAGTAAATCAAAGAGATATCTGTTTCAAAACAACAAAACGATGAATGACATTCAGAGATTGTCAATACCAAGCCTGCGATACTGAGTAGGGAGGATGTGATTTCAGTTTGTCTACAAAGCAAGGAGGGATGTGATTTCAGTTTGTCTACAAAGCAAGGAGGGATGTGATTTCTGTTTGTCTACAAGGTAGGGAGGGATGTGATTTACGTTTGTCTACAAGGTATGGAGGGATGTTGACCTGTTTGTTCAGATTGACAATCTATTTCATAGTGATGTTAACGCCGGTATGCTTTGCCTATTGGTTGTGTGGTGCATTGGCACAGAAACCTGTTGTTGGAAAATGAATCGCATCCGTTTTATATAATTATAAATATAGCATCAACACCTAGCTGATCATAGTCTGCAGACCACTCTGATCGTAGTGTAATGAAACAGGCAGGGAGAGAGCTCATCTGTGGTGGTCGGCAAACTCTCAACCTTCTGGCCTGTAGCCCTGCGTGGCATCCACTGTGACACAAAGTCAGCTGTAGTTTCAAAGAAGATATCCACGATTATAAACACAGGGTCGCTAAAGTGATTGTTATTTGTGGTGTTAATCATTAAGAGCGTCTGGTAAATACTAAAATATTTTTAAGGTTGGGGAGGGGGAACATTTTTTTTATGACACCTCGAGTTGAACCAGCCCCCAACTGTCCCTTACACATTGAGATGGACCAGCCCCCAACTGTTCCTTACAGATTGCAAAACCACACACTTTAACCATCAATTGACCCATTAACACCCTAATGTGATGTTTTTGACAACTGGAATAGGTGCCAGGAGCAATGCAATTAGCTAAATATTTTTGAGTTATAATATCCACAAATATCAATTGTGGGAAAATAAAGCGAAGGCGTAAGTATATGAGCTCAACTGGACATTCTCCCATTCCAAGACTCTTTAAAAAGAAGACGAGTATACGGGCGGCTCTGAGCGTGTGAGAGAGTGAGAACACAAACAATAAGTCTACGGTTAAAATTGGCACAAACACACATTTCTTCCCACAGGGCCGTGGGGTGAGACAGGGATGCAGCTTGAGCCCCACTCTCTTCAACACATATATCAACGAATTGGCGAGGGTACTGGAACAGTCTGCAGCACCCGGCCTCACCCTACTAGAATCTGAAGTCAAATATATACTATTTGCTGATGATTTGGTGCTTCTGTTCCCAACCAAGGAGGGCCTACAGCAGCACCTAGATCTTCTGCACAGTTTCTGCCAGACCTGGGTCCTGACAGTAAATCTCAGTAAGATAAAAAATAATGGTGTTCCTTAAAAAGGTTCCGTCACCAGGACCACAAATACAAATTCCATCTAGACACTGTTTCCCTAGAGCACACAAAAAACGATACATACCTTGGCCTAAACATCAGCGCCACAGGTAACTTCCACAAAGCTGTGAACAAGCTGAGAGACAAGGCAAGAAGGGCCTTCTAAGCCATCAAAAGGAACATAACATTTGACGTACCAATTAGAATCTGGCTAAAAATACTTGAATCAGTTATAGGACCAATTGCCCTTTATGGTTGTGAGGTCTGGGGTCCACTCACCAACCAAGAATTCATGGGACAAACACCAAATTGAGACTCTGCATGCAGGATTCTGCAAAAATATCCTCCGTGTACAACGTAAAACATCAAATAATGCAGAGCAGAATTAGGCCGATACCCGCTAATTATCAAAATCCAGAAAAGAGCCGTTAAATTCTTCAACCACCTAAAAGGAAGCGATTCCCAAACCTTCCATAACAAAGCCATCACCTACAGAGAGATGAACCTGCAGAAGAGTCCCCTAAGCAAGCTGGTCCTGGGGTTCAGTTCACAACCACAAACACACCCCACAGAGCCCCAGGACAGCAACACAATTAGACCCAACCAAATTATGAGAAAACAAAAAGATAATTACTTGACACATTGCAAAGAATGAACAAAAAAAATGGAGAATTTGCTATTTGGCCCTAAACAGAGAGTAGAATACCTGACCACTGTGACTGACCCTAAACAGAGAGTACACAGAGGCAGAATACCTGAGCACTGTGACTGAGCCAAACCTAAGGAAAGCTTTGACTATATACAGACTCAGTGAGCATAGCCTTGCTATTGAGAAAGGCCGCCGTAGGCAGACATGGCTCTCAAGAGAAGACAGGCTATGTGGTCACTGCCCACAAAATGAGGTGGAAACTGAGCTGCACTTCCTAACCTCCTGCCCAATGCATGACCATATTAGAGACACATACAGTATATCACAAAAGTGAGTACACCCCTCACATTTTTGTAAATATTTGAGTATATCTTTTCATGTGATAACATTGAAGAAATGACACGTTGCTACAATGTAAAGTAGTGAGTGTACAGCTTGTATAATAGTGTAAATTTGCTGTCCCCCCAAAATAACTCACACAGCCATTCATGTCTAAACCGCTGGCAACAAAAGTAGTACACCCCTAAGTGAAAATGTCCAAATCGGGCCCAAAGTGTCAATATTTTGTGTGGACACCATCATTTTCCAGCACTGCCTTAACCCTTTTGGGCATGGAGCTCACCAGAGCTTCACAGGTTGCCACTGGAGTCCTCTTCCACCCCTCCATGACGACATCACGGAGCTGGTGGATGTTTAGAGACCTTGCACTCCTCCACCTTTTGTTTGAGGATGCCCCACAGATGCTCAATAGGGTTTAGGTCTGGAGACATGCTTGGCCAGTCCATCACCTTTACCCTCAGCTTCTTTAGCAAGGCAGTGGTCGTCTTGGAGGTGTGTTTGGGGTCGTTATCATGTTGGAATATTGCCCTGCAGCCCAGTGTCCGAAGGGAGGGGGATCATGCTCTGCTTCAGTATGTCACAGTACATGTTGGCATTCATGCTTCCCTCAATGAACTGTAGCTCCCCAGTGCCGGCAGCACTCATGCAGCCCCAGACCATGACACTCCCACCACCATGCTTGACTGTAGGCAAGACACACGTCTTTGTACTCCTCACCTGGTTGCCGTCACACACGCTTGACACCATCTGAACCAAATAAGTTTATTGGTCGCATCAGACCACAGGACATGGTTCCAGTAATCCATGTCCTTAGTCTGCTTGTCTTGAGCAAACTGTTTGCGGACTTTCTTAGGCATCATCTTTAGAAGAGGCTTCCTTCTGGGACGACAGCCATGCAGACCAATTTGATGCAGTGTACGGCGTATGGTCGGAGCACTGACAGGCTGACCCACCACCCCTTCAACCTCTGCAGCAATGCTGGCAGCACTCATACGTCTATTTCCCAAAGACAACCTCTGGATTTGACGCTGAGCACGTGCACTCAACTTCTTTGGTCGACCATGGCGAGGCCTGTTCTGAGTGGAACCTGTCCAGTTAAACCGCTGTATGGTCTTGGCCACCGTGCTGCAGCTCAGTTTCAGGGTCTTGGCAATCTTCTTATAGCCCAGGCAATCATTGGGTAGAGCAACAATTATTTTTTTCAGATCCTCAGAGAGTTCTTTGCCATGAGGTGCCACTTCAGTATGAGGGAGTGTGAGAGCGATGACACCAAATTTAACACATCTGCTCCCCATTCACACCTGAAACATTTTAACACTAACAAGTCACATGACACCAGGGAGGGAAAATGGCTAATTGGGCCCAATTTGGACATTTTCACTTAGGGGTGTACTCACTTTTGTTGCCAGCGGTTTAGACATTAATGGCTGTGTTGAGTTATTTTGAGGGGACAGTAAATTTACACTGTTATACAAGCTGTACCCTCACTACTTTACATTGTAGCAAAGTGTCATTTCTTCATTATTGTCACATGAAAATATATACTCAAATATGTACAAAAATGTGAGGGGTGTACTCACTTTTGTGATATACTGTATTTCCCTCAGATTACACAGATCCACAAAGAATCCCATATCTCCCATGTGAAACGGCACGACGAACAAACACCATTGTAAAATTGTTTATTTTTTCCCCCGTTTGTACATGAACCATTTGCACATCGTTGCAACATTGTCTATAGATGTCTTTATTATTTTGGAACTTCTGTGAGTGTAATGTATGAGAGTGAGAGAGAGAGAGAGAGAGAGAGAGAGAGACTAACTAACTATACAGTAGGTGCCTCCTGCACTGACTGCAAGGAAAGAGTACTGAAGCACGCGCTCTCTCGCGGAGCAACAAGACAAAACCCGGAACCGGAGAGTTCTTCTGACTGTCTAATAATCATCAGAACCAACGCCACCAAGCAGCCCAGGAGTGAATTTATAGCCATGTATTTGAATAGGGAAGAGGACAATAGCAAAGGTAAGAATATTTTAAGAATTTCCTCACTCTTTGCGAAGAACACCTTTTTTTTATCGGTCAGTTTCAAGATGTGTATTTGCAAACGGGGACGCGGTTAACCCGCTCTGTCTCAGGATGATTCTAATCGCTGTTATGTATTAGGGATAACTTTAGTGTTATTGTCCCGGGCATCTGTAGAGCATCTTCTAGACTACAACCTATTGTAATGTATTGCCTATTAATGAGACATCCTGATGTTGATGTGTGTCATTGTGGGGCTATAGACTACTCGTGTCAATGGTATTTAGTATTTCAGATATCACGTCAGCGTTATTTATAGTTTACCTAACCTTCCGTTCATATTCTGTGCAATGCTTTCTGAATCTAAATGTATGCTAATAGCCACTTGTTGTTCGGCTTTGTGATGTCTTCTGCCGACGGTTCGTGTCCTTTGGTATTTTGTCATCTATTCATTTGTAAAGGACAAACAAACAACAATCATCCTCAATGATGACCAAGTTTCTCTGTGTGTAGGAGCCTCTTTTCTCCGACAGTAATAAAAGGCTACGTATTATGTTTATGAAAGAGGAAGTGAAGGGACAATGGTCGGGTGAAGAAGATGGGAAAGAAAGAAAGAAAGCGGAGTCATCTTTCCCACTTGGTTTTTGAGGCGTGATTTTCGTGAATTGTCCAGTGTAAATACACTGTATTACTGCCCTTCTATCCTGCAGTGTCACGTTCATTCGCTGGGAGTCCGGGAACCGGTATTACACCTGCAGGTCTATACTGTAGTCGCTTATAATAACACATGCTGTTAGCGGATGGCGAGGGAAGGAGAGAAAGAGCAGAATAAGGGGAGGTAGGGAGAGGTAGAGAGGCAGAGAGAGAGAGAGAGGTAGAGAGAGAGGTAGAGAGAGAGGTAGAGAGAGAGGTAGAGAGAGAGAGAGGCAGAGAGAGAGGCAGAGAGAGAGGCGGAGGTAGAGAGAGAGAGAGGTAGAGAGAGAGAGAGAGGCAGAGAGAGAGAGGCAGAGAGAGAGAGGTAGAGAGAGAGGTAGAGAGAGAGGTAGAGAGAGAGAGAGGCAGAGAAGAGGTAGAGAGAGAGAGGCAGAGAGAGAGGTAGAGAGAGAGAGAGGCAGAGAGAGAGGCAGAGAGAGAGGTAGAGAGAGAGAGGTAGGGAGAGGTAGAGAGAGAGGCAGAGAGAGAGAGGCAGAGAGAGAGAGAGAGGTAGAGCGGTAGAGAGAGCGGAGAGAGCGGTAGAGAGAGAGGCAGAGAGAGAGGCAGAGAGAGAAGCAGAGAGAGAAGCAGAGAGAGAGGCAGAGAGAGAGAGGCAGAGAGAGAGGCAGAGAGAGAGGCAGAGAGAGAGGCAGAGAGAGAAGCAGAGAGAGAGGCAGAGAGAGAGAGAGGTAGAGAGAGAGGTAGAGAGAGAGGTAGAGAGAGAGAGGTAGAGCGAGAGAGAGAGGTAGAGCGAGAGAGGTAGAGCGAGAGAGAGAGATAGATGGGAAAGGAGGAGAGGCAGTTTTGTTAATTTCCTTTTGATGTGAGATAATGGTCTGCTGCTCTGGGACTGATATTCCCAACCTAACCTGGATATGCCAATGATGCCGGGCTGTGTATTACGTGTGTGTGTGGGGGGGCTGTATTAATTTCTGGTTATTTTTCCTGGAAAATGTCTCTGGAATGGCATAATGAATCATTGCACAATAATCAAATCAAGTGTTATTGGTCACATTCACATGGTTAGCAGATGTTAATGTGAGTGTAGCGAAATGCTTGTGCTTCTACTTCCGACAATGCAGTAATATCTAACAAGTAATCTAACAATTCCACAACAACTACCTAATACACACAAATCTAAAAGGTATGAATAATATTCAATGTATTTGTAGACAATGGTAATGTTTAGCCTGTCCAATACCATTGTGCATGTGTGTTTGGTTTCATTTAGCCAGTACAATGACATTTAGTTTATGGGGTTCAAGAACAAATAGAGACTGAAGCAGCTTTATGGACGGACGAGGACTAGCAGGCAAAGAACTGGAAGAGGTTTTACCTTCTGGTCTAATAAGTGGAATATTCCACTACTACTCAGCCCTATTGTCACCCGTCTGCACAGACGCTACTTTCGTGAGTCTGTTTGATTGGAAGGTTGTTCCTGGTTGATCGTAACCGTCACAGCGGAAGGTTCCCTCAGCATTAGCCTGGTACGACCACGCGCTCTGCTCTGTTTTTATAATTCACCACATGTCTCATGGTGGGGTACTAGAGGAGAGAGAGAGAGAGAGAGAGGCACACTCTCTCTCTTTACCTCCCTCTCTCTCTCCCTCTCTCTCTACTCTCTCTCTCTTTACCTCCCTCTCCCTCTCTCTCTCTCCCTCTCTCTTTACCTCTCTCTCTCTCTCTCTCTTTACCTCCCTCTCTCTCTCTCTGTCTCTGTCTCTCTCTCTCTCTCTCTCTCTCTCTCTCTCTCTCTCTCTCTCCTGGGGTCATACATGCAGTCTGTGGGTACATTCCAAACATCACCCTATTCCCTATATAGTTAACTACTGTTGACCATGGCCTGTAGCACTATGTATATCTATATATATGTGGGGAATTGGGTGACATTTGGCACGTTGTCTGTCTGTCAGACAATTTTCCTCAACTTTCAACTAAACTTTCAGCTATAGAAATGATTTTACCCAGAGTTAACAGTCCAGGACGACATTGAATTTGAAGAAACATTGAATTACATTTGAAGGTTAGATAGCTGGAGACGAGATAGGATTAGTTTTTTTCAGGTTTGTCTAATTATGAAGTTGTATGGAGAGCACAATTCACTGGAGCTGGCTGCTCCTGTGTGGAGAAAAACATTTCTGACAAATGTTATTTCAACCTTGGACAAGTTGAAAAACATCAGAAATGAAATGACTGACGTAGCTATGCCAGACAATATTAACCTGACAGGGACAGTATTTCAGTCAATTTCATTTGATGAATATGCTGCTATATTTGTTGACCCACTTCTAGAGATGTGGTATGAGGTAAAAAAGCACATCTGTTTAAGGTCACTGACCTCCTCAATGTAGTTTCTTATGGATGTCGTGTGAATATCAGACGCTGGGTCACACATGGAACCCTATTCTCTATAGAGGGTGCAGAACCCTATTCTCTATAGAGGGTGCAGAACCCTATTCTCTATAGAGGGTGCAGAACCCTATTCTCTATAGAGGGTGCAGAACCCTATTCTCTATAGAGGGTGCAGAACCCTATTCTCTATAGAGGGTGCAGAACCCTATTCTCTATAGAGGGTGCAGAACCCTATTCTCTATAGAGGGTGCAGAACCCTATTCTCTATAGAGGGTGCAGAACCCTATTCTCTATAGAGGGTGCAGAACCCTATTCTCTATAGAGGGGGTGCAGAACCCTATTCTCTATAGAGGGTGCAGAACCCTATTCTCTATAGAGGGTGCAGAACCCTATTCTCTATAGAGGGTGCAGAACCCTATTCTCTATAGAGGGTGCAGAACCCTATTCTCTATAGAGGGTGCAGAACCCTATTCTCTATAGAGGGTGCAGAACCCTATTCTCTATAGAGGGTGCAGAACCCTATTCTCTATAGAGGGTGCAGAACCCTATTCTCTATAGAGGGTGCAGAACCCTATTCTCTATAGAGGGTGCAGAACCCTATTCTCTATAGAGGGTGCAGAACCCTATTCTCTGTTAGGGTGCAGAACCCTATTCTCTTCCACTCAAGGCACCTGCAAGTTCCCAGACATTTCTGGGGGAAATGGCCCTAGCCCTCACGGAAATGGCCCTAGCCCTCACGGAAATGGCCCTAGCCCTCACGGAAATGGCCCTAGCCCTCACGGAAATGGCCCTAGCCCTCACGGAAATGGCCCTAGCCCTAGCGGAACAATGACATTCCTGTCAAGCAGGAAATGATGCACAGAATGAGCAGTATGGCTGGTGGCATTGTCATGCTGGAGAGTCATGTCAGGATGAGCCTGCAGGAAGTGTACCACATGAGGGAGGAGGATGTCTTCCCTGTAACACACAGCGTTGAGATTGCCTTAATGACAACAATCTGATGATGCTGTGACACACTGCCCCAGACCATGACGGTCCCTCCACCTCCAAATCAATCCCGCTCCAGAGTACAGGCCTCGGTGTAACGCTCATTCCTTCGACGATAAACGCAAATCCGACCTTCACCCCCAGTGAGACAAAACCGCGACTCGTCAGTGGAGCACTTTTTGCCAGTCCTGTCTGGTCCAGCGACGGTGGGTTTGTGCCCATAGGCGACGTTGTTGCCGGTGATGTCTGGTGAGGACCTGCCTTACACAGGCCTACAAACCCTCAGTCCAGCCTGTCTCAGACTATTGTGGGCAGTCTGAGCACTGATGGAGGGATTGTGCGTTCCTGGTGTAACTCGGGCAGTTGTTGTTGCCATCCTGTACCTGTCCCGCAGGTGTGATGTTCGGATGTATCGATCCTGTGCAGGTGTTGTTACACGTGGTCTGCCACTGCGAGGACGATCAGCTGTCCGTCCTGTCTCCCTGTAGCGCTGTCTCAGGCGTCTCACAGTACGGTCATTGCAATTTAGTGCCCTGGCCACATCTGCAGTCCTCAAGCCTCCTTGCAGCATGCCTAAGGCACATTCACACAGATGAGCAGGGACCCTGGGCATCTTTCTTTTGTTGTTTTTCAGAGTCAGTAGAAAGGCCTCTTTAGTGTCCTAAATTTTCATAACTGTTAATTGACTACCGTCTGTAAGCTGTTACTGTCTTAACGACCGTTCCACAGGTGCATGTTCATTAATTGTTTATGGTTCATTGATCAAACATGGGAAACAGTGTTTAAACCCTTTACAATGAAGATCTGTGAATTATCTTTGAAAGACACGGGTCCTGAAAAAGGGACGTTTCTATTTTTTGATTGAAGGTCATGTTGATGTTCTGTACTCAAATCAAATTTTATTTGTCACATACACATGTTTAGCAGATGTTAATGCGAGTGTAGCGAAATGCTTGTGCTTCTAGTTCCGACCGTTCAACATCGAGAGCATCCTGACCGGTTGCATCACTGCCTGCTACGGTAATTGCTCGGCCTCCGACCGCAAGGCACTACAGAGGGTAGTGCGTACGGCCCAGTACATCACTGGGGCAAGCTGCCTGCCATCCAGGACCTCTACACCAAGCGGTGTCAGAGGAAGGCCCTAAAATTGTCCAAGACCTCAGCCACCCCAGTCATATACTGTTCTCTCTACTACCGTATGGCAAGCGATACCGGAGTGCCAAGTCTAGGACAAAAGGCTTCTCAACAGTTTTACCCCCAAGCCAAATGATTACCCGGACTATTTACATTGTGTGCCCCCCCCACCCTCCCCAACCCCTCTTTTACGCTGCTGCTACTCTCTGTTCATCATATATGCATAGTCACTTTAACTACACATTCATGTACATACTACCTCAATTAGCCTGACTAACAGGTGTCTGTATATAGCTACATGTACATACTACCTAAATTAGCCTGACTAACAGGTGTCTGTATATAGCTACATGTACATACTACCTCAATAAGCCTGACTAACAGGTGTCTGTATATAGCTACATGTACATACTACCTCAATAAGCCTGACTAACAGGTGTCTATATATAGCTACATGTACATACTACCTCAATAAGCCTGACTAACAGGTGTCTGTATATAGCTACATGTACATACTACCTCAATAAGCCTGACTAACAGGTGTCTGTATATAGCTACATGTACATACTACCTTTTTCAAAGGTGTCTGTATATTTTACTGTTACCTCAATAAGCCTGACTAACAGGTTCTTTATATAGCTACATGTACATACTACCTCAATAAGCCTGACTAACAGGTGTCTATATATAGCTACATGTACATACTACCTCAATAAGCCTGACTAACAGGTGTCTGTATATAGCTACATGTACATACTAGCCTCAATAAGCCTGACTAACAGGTGTCTGTTGTATAGCTACATGTACATACAAATAAACTTTATTTGATACTAACAGGTGTCTGTATATAGCTACATGTACATTACTACCTCAATAAGCCTGACTAACAGGTGTCTAATATGCTACATGTACATACTAAAAATAAGCCTGACTAACAGGTGTCTGTATATAGCTACATGTACATACACCTCAATAAGCCTGCACTAACAGGTGTCTGTATATAGCTACATGTACATACTACCTCAATAAGCCTGACTAACAGGTGTCTATATATAGCTACATGTACATGGTACAATAAGCCTGACTAACAGGTGTGAGATTAGCTACATGTACATACTATCAATAAGCAAGACTAACAGGTGTCTGTATGTAGCTACATGTACATATACCTCAATAAGCCTGACTAACAGGTGTATGTAAACAAGTACAGTAGATAAGCCTACTAACAGGTGTCTGTATATAGCTACATGTACATACCTCAATAAGCCTGACTAACAGGTGTCTGTAGATAGCTACATGTACATATACCTCAATCAGCCTGACTAACAGGTGTCTATATATAGCTACATGTACATTTACAATCAGCCTGACTAACAGGTGTCTGTATATAGCTACATGTACATACTACCTCAATAAGCCTGACTAAAGGTGTCTGATGTAGTACATGTACATACTACCTCAATCAGCCTACTAACAGGTGTCTGTATGTAGCTACATGTACATACTACCTCAATCAGCCTGACTAACAGGTGTCTATATATAGCTACATGTACATACTACCTCAATCAGCCTGACTAACAGGTGTCTGTATATAGCTACATGTACATACTACCTCAATAAGCCTGACTAACAGGTGTCTGTATGTAGCTACATGTACATACTACCTCAATCAGCCTGACTAACAGGTGTCTGTATATAGCTACATGTACATACTACCTCAATCAGCCTGACTAACAGGTGTCTGTATGTAGCTACATGTACATACTACCTCAATCAGCCTGACTAACAGGTGTCTGTATGTAGCCTTGCTACTCTTTTTTTCAAATGTATTTTTACTGCTGTTCTATTTCTTTACTTGCCTACACACACACACACACACACACACACACACACACACACACACACACACACACACACACCTTTTCTTCGCACCATTGGCTAGAGCCTATAAGCATTTCACTGTAAAGCATTTCACCTGTTGTATTCGGGGCACGTGACAAATAAACTTTGATTTGATATCTAACAAGTAATCTAACAATTTCACAACAACTACCTCATACATGGTACACGTGTAAAGGAATGAATATGAATATGTACATAAAAATATATGAATGAGTATGTAAAGGCAAGATGCAGTAGATGGTACAGAGTACAGTATATACATATGAGATGAGTAATGTAGGGTATGTAAACAAGATGCAGTAGATGGTACAGAGTACAGTATATACATATGGGATGAGTAATGTAGGGTATGTAAACAAGATGCAGTAGATGGTATAGAGTACAGTATATACATATGAGATGAGTAATGTAGGGTATGTAAACAAGATGCAGTAGATGGTATAGAGTACAGTATATACATATGAGATGAGTAATGTAGGGTATGTAAACAAGATGCAGTAGATGGTACAGAGTACAGTATATACATATGAGATGAGTAATGTAGGGTGTGTAAACAAGATGCAGTAGATGGTATAGAGTACAGTATATACATATGAGATGAGTAATGTAGGGTATGTAAACAAGATGCAGTAGATGGTACAGAGTACAGTATATACATATGAGATGAGTAATGTAGGGTGTGTAAACAAGATGCAGTAGATGGTACAGAGTACAGTATATACATATGAGATGAGTAATGTAGGGTATGTAAACAAGATGCAGTAGATGGTATAGAGTACAGTATATACATATGAGATGAGTAATGTAGGGTGTGTAAACAAGATGCAGTAGATGGTATAGAGTACAGTATATACATATGAGATGAGTAATGTAGGGTATGTAAACAAGATGCAGTAGATGGTATAGAGTACAGTATATACATATGAGATGAGTAATGTAGGGTATGTAAACAAGATGCAGTAGATGGTACAGAGTACAGTATATACATATGAGATGAGTAATGTAGGGTATGTAAACAAGATGCAGTAGATGGTACAGAGTACAGTATATACATATGAGATGAGTAATGTAGGGTATGTAAACAAGATGCAGTAGATGGTACAGAGTACAGTATATACATATGAGATGAGTAATGTAGGGTATGTAAACAAGATGCAGTAGATGGTACAGAGTACAGTATATACATATGAGATGAGTAATGTAGGGTATGTAAACAAGATGCAGTAGATGGTATAGAGTACAGTATATACATATGAGATGAGTAATGTAGGGTGTGTAAACAAGATGCAGTAGATGGTACAGAGTACAGTATATACATATGAGATGAGTAATGTAGGGTATGTAAACAAGATGCAGTAGATGGTACAGAGTACAGTATATACATATGAGATGAGTAATGTAGGGTATGTAAACAAGATGCAGTAGATGGTATAGAGTACAGTATATACATATGAGATGAGTAATGTAGGGTATGTAAACAAGATGCAGTAGATGGTACAGAGTACAGTATATACATATGAGATGAGTAATGTAGGGTATGTAAACAAGATGCAGTAGATGGTATAGAGTACAGTATATACATATGAGATGAGTAATGTAGGGTACGTAAACAAGATGCAGTAGATGGTATAGAGTACAGTATATACATATGAGATGAGTAATGTAGGGTGTGTAAACAAGATGCAGTAGATGGTATAGAGTACAGTATATACATATGAGTAATGTAGGGTATGTAAACAAGATGCAGTAGATGGTATAGAGTACAGTATATACATATGAGATGAGTAATGTAGGGTATGTAAACAAGATGCAGTAGATGGTATAGAGTACAGTATATACATATGAGATGAGTAATGTAGGGTGTGTAAACAAGATGCAGTAGATGGTACAGAGTACAGTATATACATATGAGATGAGTAATGTAGGTGTATGTAAACAAGATGCAGTAGATGGTACAGAGTACAGTATATACATATGAGATGAGTAATGTAGGGTATGTAAACAAGATGCAGTAGATGGTACAGAGTACAGTATATACATATGAGATGAGTAATGTAGGGTGTGTAAACAAGATGCAGTAGATGGTACAGAGTACAGTATATACATATGAGATGAGTAATGTAGGGTGTGTAAACAAGATGCAGTAGATGGTATAGAGTACAGTATATACATATGAGATGAGTAATGTAGGGTGTGTAAACAAGATGCAGTAGATGGTATAGAGTACAGTATATACATATGAGATGAGTAATGTAGGGTATGTAAACAAGATGCAGTAGATGGTACAGAGTACAGTATATACATATGAGATGAGTAATGTAGGGTATGTAAACAAGATGCAGTAGATGGTACAGAGTACAGTATATACATATGAGATGAGTAATGTAGGGTATGTAAACAAGATGCAGTAGATGGTACAGAGTACAGTATATACATATGAGATGAGTAATGTAGGGTATGTAAACAAGATGCAGTAGATGGTACAGAGTACAGTATATACATATGAGATGAGTAATGTAGGGTATGTAAACAAGATGCAGTAGATGGTACAGAGTACAGTATATACATATGAGATGAGTAATGTAGGGTGTGTAAACAAGATGCAGTAGATGGTACAGAGTACAGTATATACATATGAGATGAGTAATGTAGGGTATGTAAACAAGATGCAGTAGATGGTACAGAAGTACAGTATATACATATGAGATGAGTAATGTAGGGTACTGTAAACAAGATGCAGTAGATGGTATAGAGTACAGTATATACATATGAGATGAGTAATGTAGGGTATGTAAACAAGATGCAGTAGATGGTATAGAGTACAGTATATACATATGAGATGAGTAATGTAGGGGTGTAAACAAGATGCAGTAGATGGTACAGAGTACAGTATATACATATGAGATGAGTAATGTAGGGTGTGTAAACATTATATTAACGTGACTGGTGATACAATGGTGTTGATCTGTGTGAGAGACAGGTTCTACAGTAACACTGGTGTCATGGTCCTATAAGGTGGGGTGGGGGGGGCACAGACTATATAATGCATCCCAAAGGGCACCCTATTCCCTATGTAGTGCACTTCTTTTGACAAGACCCCTATTAGCCCTGGTCAAAAGTAGTGCACTACGTAGGGAATAGGGTGCCATTTGGGACAGCCTTTCTGGATGGAAGTGAATGTGAGATCAGAAGAACACCTGGACCGTCTCAATTGGCACTACAGGCTCCCTATTCCCTCTATAGTACACTACATTTGACCAGGACCTATAGTGGAATAGGGTATTTGATCCACTACCAGGAATTTCACTTCAGTCACTTATTCAGTTTAGTTCAACATTTTTTTTCACCGGGAAACATAATTGAAAACGTCTGAATGGAAAGCCTTGAGGTAAAGACACTCAGCGTTCCAAGGCTACAGTACCTTTTCAATCCTGGCTCTGGATAGAGAAATATGTTTATTTCCTCGATCGGAGATCAAATACACTGAAGCACTTGGTCCTGTCTTTCCACAGGGCCATGGTCAAAGTATTGGGAAAAGGGAAGGGGGATACCAAGTCAGTTGTACACCTGAATGCCTTCAATTGAACTGTGTCTACCGAGTGGCGCAGCGGTCTAAAGCACAGCAGCGGTGTCACAGACCTGGTTCAAATCCAGGCTGTATCACATCCGGCCGTGTTTGGGAGTCCCATAGTGTGGTGCACAATTGGCCCTGTGTTGTTGACCATTTGGCTGGAGTAAGTCATTGTAAATAAGAATTTGCTCTTAACTGACTTCCCTAGCTAAAATAAAGGTTAAAAACAAATAATACTGTTTAACCCAAACCCTCTGAATCAGAGACTGGGGGCTACCTCAGTCGACATCCACGCGCCCGTGGAACAGTGGGTTAGCTGCCTTGATCAGGGGAACAGTGGGTTAACTGCCTTGCTCAGGGGAAGAACAACAGATTTTTACCTTGTCAGCCTCTCATTTGATCCAGCAACCTTTCAGTTACTGGCCCAATGCTCTGCACTAGGGAATCGGCGTCAGGCCCTGAGCTAGATACTTTTAAACAAAACAAAACATCTGTAATACTATTAGCATTGTTGGCTTTAGCTGGAACCAGATAGGAACCATCTCCCAACCTCAAAACTAGATACCAAGGAGCCATTTTCAGGTTATCAATCAAGTTAGAGTTAGACAAGCTACCTACTATATTAGCTGGCATTTAGGGACAGAAGGCCTTTCCCACCTAGAACCATCTCTCAGCCTCTCATAACTAGATACCTACGAACCATCTCTCAGCCTCTCATAACTATATACCAAGGAACCATCTCTCAGCCTCTCATAACTAGATAGCAAGGAACCATCCCTCAGCCTCTCATAACTAGATACCAAGGAACCATCTCTCAGCCTCTCATAACTAGATACCAAGGAACCATCTCTCAGCCTCTCATAACTAGATACCAAGGAACCATCTCTCAGCCTCTCATAACTAGATACCAAGGAACCATCTCTCAGCCTCTCATAACTAGATACCAAGGAACCATCTCTCAGCCTCTCATAACTAGATACCAAGGAACCATCTCTCAGCCTCTCATAACTAGATACCAAGGAACCATCTCTCAGCCTCTCATAACTAGATACCAAGGAACCATCTCTCAGCCTCTCATAACTAGATACCAAGGAACCATCTCTCAGTCTCTCAAAACTAGATACCAACGAACCATCTCTCAGCCTCTCATAACTATATACCTACGAACCATCTCTCAGCCTCTCATAACTAGATACCTACGAACCATCTCTCAGCCTCTCATAACTAGATACCAAGGAACCATCTCTCAGCCTCTCATAACTAGATACCAAGGAACCATCTCTCAGCCTCTCATAACTAGATACCTACGAACCATCTCTCAGCCTCTCATAACTAGATACCAACGAACCATCTCTCAGCCTCTCATAACTAGATACCAAGGAACCATCTCTCAGCCTCTCATAACTAGATACCAAGGAACCATCTCTGTCTCTCAAAACTAGATACCAACGAACCATCTCTCAGCCTCTCATAACTAGATACCAAGGAACCATCTCTCAGCCTCTCATAACTAGATAGCAAGGAACCATCCCTCAGCCTCTCATAACTAGATAGCAAGGAACCATCTCTCAGCCTCTCATAACTAGATACCAAGGAACCATCTCTCAGCCTCTCATAACTAGATACCAAGGAACCATCTCTCAGCCTCTCATAACTAGATACCTACGAACCATCTCTCAGCCTCTCATAACTAGATACCTATGAACCATCTCTCAGCCTCTCATAACTAGATACCAAGGAACCATCTCTCAGCCTCTCATAACTAGATACCAAGGAACCATCCCTCAGCCTCTCATAACTAGATACCAAGGAACCATCTCTCAGCCTCTCATAACTAGATACCTACGAACCATCTCACAGCCTCTCATAACTAGATAGCAAGGAACCATCCTCAGCCTCTCATAACTAGATACCAAGGAACCATCTCTCATAACTAGATACCAAGGAACCATCTCTCAGCCTCTCATAACTAGATACCAAGGAACCATCTCTCAGCCTCTCATAACTAGATACCAAGGAACCATCTCTCAGCCTCTCATAACTAGATACCTACGAACCACCATCTCTCAGCCTCTCATAACTAGATACCTACGAACCATCTCTCAGCCTCTCATAACTAGATACCTACGAACCATCTCTCAGCCTCTCATAACTAGATACCTACGAACCATCTCTCAGCCTCTCATAACTAGATACCAACGAACCATCTCTCAGCCTCTCATAACTAGATAGCAAGGAACCATCCTCAGCCTCTCATAACTAGATACCAAGGAACCATCTCTCAGCCTCTCATAACTAGATACCTACGAACCATCTCTCAGCCTCTCATAACTAGATACCTACGAACCATCTCTCAGCCTCTCATAACTAGATACCAAGGAACCATCTCTCAGCCTCTCATAACTAGATAGCAAGGAACCATCCTCAGCCTCTCATAACTAGATACCAAGGAACCATCTCTCAGCCTCTCATAACTAGATACCAAGGAACCATCCCTCAGCCTCTCATAACTAGATACCAAGGAACCATCTCTCAGCCTCTCATAACTAGATACCAAGGAACCATCTCTCAGCCTTTAACCACCAACGAACCATCTCTCAGCCTTTGCCACCTACGAACCATCTCTCAGCCTTTGCCACCTACGAACCATCTCTCAGCCTTTCCCACCTACGAACCATCTCTCAGCCTCTCATAACTAGATACCTACGAACCATCTCTCAGCCTCTCATAACTAGATACCTACGAACCATCTCTCAGCCTCTCATAACTAGATACCAACGAACCATCTCTCAGCCTCTCATAACTAGATAGCAAGGAACCATCTCTCAGCCTCTCATAACTAGATACCAAGGAACCATCTCTCAGCCTCTCATAACTAGATACCAAGGAACCATCCCTCAGCCTCTCATAACTAGATACCAAGGAACCATCTCTCAGCCTCTCATAACTAGATACCAAGGAACCATCTCTCAGCCTCTCATAACTAGATACCAAGGAACCATCCTCAGCCTCTCATAACTAGATACCAAGGAACCATCTCTCAGCCTCTCATAACTAGATACCAAGGAACCATCCCTCAGCCTCTCATAACTAGATACCAAGGAACCATCTCTCAGCCTCTCATAACTAGATACCAAGGAACCATCCCTCAGCCTCTCATAACTAGATACCAAGGAACCATCTCTCAGCCTCTCATAACTAGATACCAAGGAACCATCTCTCAGCCTTTGCCACCTACGAACCATCTCTCAGCCTTTGCCACCTACGAACCATCTCTCAGCCTTTGCCACCTACGAACCATCTCTCAGCCTTTCCCACCTACGAACCATCTCTCAGCCTCTCATAACTAGATACCTACGAACCATCTCTCAGCCTCTCATAACTAGATACCTACGAACCATCTCTCAGCCTCTCATAACTAGATACCTACGAACCATCTCTCAGCCTCTCATAACTAGATATCTACGAACCATCCCTCAGCCTCTCATAACTAGATACCAAGGAACCATCTCTCAGCCTTTGTCACGTACTTTGCGTCCTCTCAGATTAATGGGGTGGTTGATGGGTTGTGCCCTCTCAGATTAATGGGGTGGATGATGGGTTGTCCTCTCAGTTTAATGGGGTGGTTGATGGGTTGTGCCCTCTCAGATTAATGGGGTGGATGATGGGTTGTGTCCTCTCACGTTAATGGGGTGGATGATGGGTTGTGTCCTCTCAGATTAATGGGGTGGATGATGGGTTGTGTCCTCTCAGTTTAATGGGGTGGATGATGGGTTGTGCCCTCTCAGATTAATGGGGTGGATGATGGGTTGTGTCCTCTCAGGTTAATGGGGTGGATGATGGGTGATATGATGTGAAGAGTAGCGTCAGCCAGAGAGATGGGGATCAGTAATATGGTGTGAAGAGTAGCGTCAGCCAGAGAGATGGGGATCAGTAATATGGTGTGAAGAGTAGCGTCAGCCAGAGAGATGGGGATCAGTAATATGGTGTGAAGAGTAGCGTCAGCCAGAGAGATGGGGATCAGTAATATGGTGTGAAGTGTAGCGTCAGCCAGAAAGATGGGGATCTGTAATATGGGGTGAAGAGTAGTGTCAGCCAGAGAGATGAGGATCTGTAATATGGGGTGAAGGGTAGCGTCAGCCAGAGAGATGGGGATCTATAATATGGGGTGAAGGGTAGCATCAGCCAGAGAGATGGGGATCTATAATATGGGGTGAAAGGTCGCGTCAGCCAGAGAGATGGGGATCTATAATATGGGGTGAAGGGTAGCGTCAGCCAGAGAGATGGGGATCTATAATATATGGGGTGAAGGGTAGCGTCAGCCAAAAAGATGGGGATCAGTAATATGGTGTGAAGAGTAGCGTCAGCCAGAGAGATGGGGATCTGTAATATGGGGTGAAGGGTAGCGTCAGCCAGAGAGATGGGGATCTCTAATATGGGGTGAAGGGTAGCGTCAGCCAGAGAGATGGGGATCTATAATATGGGGTGAAGGGTAGCGTCAGCCAGAGAGATGGGGATCTATAATATGGGGTGAAGAGTAGCGTCAGCCAGAGAGATGAGGATCTGTAATATGGGGTGAAGGGTAGCGTCAGCCAGAGAGATGGGGATCTATAATATGGGGTGAAGGGTAGCGTCAGCCAGAGAGATGAGGATCTGTAATATGGTGTGAAGAGTAGCTTCAGCCAGAGAGATGAGGATCTATAATATGGGGTGAAGAGTAGCGTCAGCCAGAGAGATGAGGATCTGTAATATGGGGTGAAGGGTAGCGTCATCCAGAGAGATGAGGATCTGTAATATGGTGTGAAGAGTAGCGTCAGCCAGAGAGATGAGGAGAGTTCTTCTGTTATTCTTGCCCTGCTGGCAAATTGATGATGTCCTGCTATTCATGGTTCATTTACTAATGTAGAATCTGAAATAATTTGTAGGCTACTTACTGCTGCTGAGGCACAGCGCTCTAATGTCCATGTCTGTTTGGGAGATGAATTGAAAAGGAGAGAGAGTGGATGGGGACAGGGATGAAAGATGGCTAAGCTTTTGAAGAGTCTTTTATTCAGGCAGTCTACCTGTCTGTGGATATAGAGTTTATCAGTGGGGTTATTACACATTTCTAAAGATGTCCGACTTATGCCCTGGTATCTAATAATGATGTATAGACAAAGCCCTTTACATATCATATTCTCTGACAACCTGACACTACAGTACTGGATACTCAAAAGATGAAAATGAACCAGAAAGGATTTTAAGTTCATCTAAAAATTAAAAAAAAAAAAAAGAGTTTCGGACCAGCAGACGTTTGTAACAGCGAGACAATTCTTCAAATATTGTTTTTTGAATAAAGACTTTGGGTTCAAGTTTACAACCCAATATTCCCTAGTTAGGGACGGAGTGTGTTGGATCAGTGCTGTATTTTAATACAACAATGAGATTTAATTAGACCTTTTTATAGGAGCACCTTAAATAAGACAATTATTTATATCTACATTTCTCTGCTCTGCAAAATAGAGAGAAAGAGAGAGAGGGCCAGAAACAGAGACATAGAGGGCTATGACAGTCCCTAGTGGAAGGATACATAGAGGACTATGTACAGTCCCTAGTGGAAGGATACATAGAGGACTATGTACAGTCCCTAGTGGAAGGATACATAGAGGACTATGTACAGTCCCTAGTGGAAGGATACATAGAGGATTATGGACAGTCCCCAGTGGAAGGATACATAGAGGACTATGTACAGTCCCTAGTGGAAGGATACATAGAGGACTATGTACAGTCCCTAGTGGAAAGATACATAGAGGATTATGGACAGTCCCTAGTGGAAGGATACATAGAGGACTATGCACAGTCCCTAGTGGAAGGATACATAGAGGATTATGCACAGTCCCTAGTGGAAGGATACATAGAGGATTATGCACAGTCCCTAGTGGAAGGATACATAGAGGACTATGTACACTCCCTAGTGGAAGGATACATAGAGGACTATGTATACTCCTAGTGGAAGGATACATAGAGGACTATGTACACTCCCTAGTGGAAGGATACATAGAGGACTATGTACAGTCCCTAGTGGAAGGATACATAGAGGACTATGTACAGTCCCTAGTGGAAGGATACATAGAGGACTATGTACAGTCCCTAGTGGAAGGATACATAGAGGACTATGTACAGTCCCTAGTGGAAGGATACATAGAGGACTATGTACAGTCCCTAGTGGAAGGATACATAGAGGACGATGTACAGCCCCTAGTGGAAGGATACATAGAGGACTATGTACAGTCCCTAGTGGAAGGATACATAGAGGACTATGCACAGTCCCTAGTGGAAGGATACATAGAGGACTATGTACAGCCCCTAGTGGAAGGATACATAGAGGACTATGTACAGCCCCTAGTGGAAGGATACATAGAGGACTATGTACAGTCCCTAGTGGAAGGATACATAGAGGACTATGCACAGTCCCTAGTGGAAGGAAACATAGAGGACTATGCACAGTCCCTAGTGGAAGGATACATAGAGGACTATGTACAGTCCCTAGTGGAAGGATACATAGAGGACTATGCACAGTCCCTAGTGGAAGGATACATCACTGGGGATATGTGAGAAGCCTAATCAGATATCGAATTGCAAGATAATTGTGCAGAACAATTGTCTTTTACTTTATGAAGAAAAATACAAAATAGCCTGACGTGACTATGTTGGGGACCTGACTGTGCAGGAGACCTGACTGTGTAGGAGACCTGACTGTGTAGGAGACCTGACTGTGTAGGAGACCTGACCTGACTATGTAGGAGACAAGACAATGTAGGAGACCTGACCTGACTATGTAGGAGACCTGACCCAACTATGTAGGAGACCAGACGATGTAGAAGACCTGAACAGACTATGAAGGAGACCTACCTAAGTAGTAGACCTGACCTGACTATGTTGGAGACCTGACCTGACTATGTAGGAGACTTGACTATTTAGGAGACCTGACCTGACTATTTAGGAGACCTGAACAGACTATGTAGGAGACCTGACGTGACTATGTATTAGACCTGACTATGTAGTAGACCTGACCTGACTATGTAGGAGACCTCACCTGACTATGTAGGAGACCTCACCTGACTATGTAGGAGACCTGAATATGTAGGAGACCTGACCTGACTATTGAGGAGACCTGACCTGACTATGTAGGAGACCTGACCTGACTATGTAGGAGAGATGACCTGACTGTGTAGGAGACCTGACCTGACTGTGTAGGACAGCTGACCTGACTATTTAGGAGACCTGACTATGTAGGAGGCCTGACCTGACAATGTAGGACACCTTACCTGACCATGTACGGGACCTGACCTGACTATGTAGGAGACTTGACCTGACTATGTAGGAGACCTGACCTGACTATGTAGGAGACCTGACTATTTAGGAGAACTGACCTGACTATATAGGATACCTGACCTGACTGTGTAGGAGTCCTGACCTGACTGTGTTGACACCTGATTATGTAGGAGACCTGACCTGACAATGAAGGAGACCTGACCTGAATATTTAGGAGACCTGACCTGAATATTTAGGAGACCTGACCTGACTTTGTAGGAGACCTGACCTGACTATGTAGGAGAGCTGACCTGACAATTTCGGTCCTGACCTGACTATTTAGGAGACCTGACCTGACTATATAGGATACCTGACCTGACTATTTAGGAGACCTGACTATGTAGGAGGCCTGACCTGACTCTGTAGGAGACCTGACTATGTAGGAGACCTTACCTGACTATGTAGGAGGCCTGACCTGACTATGTAGGAGGCCTGACCTGACTATGTAGGAGGCCTGACCTGACTATGTAGGGAGAGCTGACCTGACTATATAGGAGACCTGACCTGACTCTGTAGGAGACCTGACTATGTAGGAGACATGACTATGTAGGACACCTGACCTGACTATTTAAGAGTCCTGACTATGTCGGAGGCCTGACCTGACTATGTCGGAGGCCTGACCTGACAATGTAGGACATTTTACCTGACTATGTAGGGGACCTGACCTTCCTATTTAGGAGACCTGACCTGACTATTTAGGATACCTGACCTGACTATTTAGGAGAACTGACCTGACTATGTTGGAGACCTGACCTGACTTTTTAGGAGACCTGACCTGACTATGTAGGAGTCCTGACCTGACTGTGTTGACACCTGATTATGTAGGAGACCTGACCTGACAATGTAGGAGACCTGACCTGAATATTTAGGAGAACTGACCTGAATATTTAGGAGACCTGACCTGACTTTGTAGGAGACCTGACCTGACTATGTAGGAGAGCTGACCTGACAATTTCGGACCTGACCTGACTATTTAGGAGACCTGACCTGACTATATAGGATACCTGACCTGACTATTTAGGAGACCTGACTATGTAGGAGGCATGACCTGACTCTGTAGGAGACCTGACTATGTAGGAGACCTTACCTGACTATGTAGGAGGCCTGACCTGACTATGTAGGAGGCCTGACCTGACTATGTAGGAGGCCTGACCTGACTATGTAGGAGAGCTGACCTGACTATATAGGAGACCTGACCTGACTCTGTAGGAGACCTGACTATGTAGGAGACATGACTATGTAGGACACCTGACCTGACTATTTAAGAGTCCTGACTATGTAGGAGACCTGACCTGACTGTTTAGGAGACCTGCATTTGAAGGATGCCTGACCTGACTCTGTAGGAGACCTGACCTGACTCTGTAGGAGACCTGACCTGACTCTGTAGGAGACCTGACCTGACTATGTAGGAGACCTGACCTTACAATTTAGGAGACCTGACCTGATTATGTAGGAGACCTGACCTGACTATGTAGGAGACCTGACCTGACTATGTAGGGGACCTGACCTGACTATGTAGGAGACCTGACCTGACTATCTAGGAGACCTGACTATGTACGAGACCTGACCTGACTATGTAGGAGAGCTGACCTGACTGTGTAGGAGAGCTGACCTGACAATTTAGGACCTGACCTGACTATTTAGGAGACCTGACTATGTCGGAGGCCTGACCTGACAATGTAGGACATCTTACCTGACTATGTAGGGGACCTGACCTTCCTATGTAGGGGACCTGACCTGACTATTTAGGGGACCTGACCTGACTATTTAGGATACCTGAACTGACTATTTTGGAGAACTGACCTGACTATGTTGGAGACCTGACCTGACTTTTTAGGAGACCTGACCTGACTATGTAGGAGACCTGACTATGTAGGACACCTGACCTGACTATGTAGGAGTCCTGACCTGACTGTGTTGCCACCTGATTATGTAGGAGACCTGACCTGACAATGGAGGAGACCTGACCTGACTATGTAGGAGACCTGACCTGACTATGTAGGAGAGCTGACCTGACAATTTAGGACCTGACCTGACTATGTTGGAGACCTGACTATGTAGGAGACTTGACCTGACTATGTAGGAGACCTGACCTGACTATGTAGGAGACCTGACCTGACTATGTAGGGGACCTGACCAGACTATGTAGGAGACCTGACCTGACTATGTAGGAGACCTGACTATGTACGAGACCTGACCTGACTATGTAGGAGAGCTGACCTGACTGTGTAGGAGAGCTGACCTGACAATTTAGGACCTGACCTGACTATTTAGGAGACCTGACTATGTCGGAGGCCTGACCTGACAATGTAGGACATCTTACCTGACTATGTAGGGGACCTGACCTTCCTATGTAGGGGACCTGACCTGACTATTTAGGGACCTGACCTGACTATTTAGGATACCTGAACTGACTATTTTGGAGAACTGACCTGACTATGTTGGAGACCTGACCTGACTTTTTAGGAGACCTGACCTGACTATGTAGGAGACCTGACTATGTAGGACACCTGACCTGACTATGTAGGAGTCCTGACCTGACTGTGTTGCCACCTGACTATGTAGGAGGCCTGACCTGACTATGTAGGAGAGGAGAGCTGACCTGACTATGTAGGAGACCTGACTATGTAGGAGACATGACTATGTAGGACACCTGACCTGACTATTTAAGAGTCCTGACTATGTAGGAGACCTGACCTGACTGTTTAGGAGACCTGCATATGAAGGATGCCTGACCTGACCCTGTAGGAGACCTGACCTGTCTCTGTAGGAGACCTGACCTGACTATGTAGGAGACCTGACCTGACAATTTAGGAGACCTGACCTGATTATGTAGGAGACCTGACCTGATTATGTAGGAGACCTGACCTGACTATGTAGGAGACCTGACCTGACTATGTAGGGGACCTGACTATGTAGGAGACCAGACCTGACTATGTAGGACACCTGACCTGAATATTTAAGAGTCCTGACTATGTAGGGGACTTGACCTGACTCTGTAGGATACCTGACCTGACTATGTAGGAGACCTGACCTGACTGCGTAGGAGAGCTGACCTGACTGTGTAGGAGAGCTGACCTGACAATTTAGGACCTGACCTGACTATATAGGATACCTGACCTGACTATTTAGGAGAACTGACCTGACTATGTTGGAGAACTGACCCTTTTTAGGAGACTGACTTTAGGAGACCTGACCTGACTATGTAGGAGAGACCTGACCTGACTATGTAGGAGACCTGACCTGACTATGTGACTCTGACTATGAAGGAGACCTGACTATGTAGGACAGACCTGACCTTGACTATGTAGGGAGACCTGACTCTGTAGGATACCTGACCTGACTGTGAGGAGAGCTGACCTGACTGTAGGAGAGCTGACCTGACCTGACCTGACCTGACTATGTAGGAGACCTGACCTGACTATGTAGGAGACCTGACCTGACTATGTAGGAGACCTGACCTGACTATGTAGGAGACCTGACCTGGAGACCCACTATGTAGGAGACCTGACCTGACTATGTAGGAGACCTGACCTGACTATGTAGAGACCTGACCTATGTAGGGAGACCTGACTGACCTAGACCTGTAGGAGAGGCCTGAGGAGACCTGACCTGACTGTGTTAGAGACCTGACTATTAGGAGACCTGACCAGACTTTTAGGAGATCTGACTCTTTAGGAGACCTGACCTGACTATATAGGAGACCTGACTATGTAGGAGACCTGACCTGACTATGTAGGAGACCTGACCTGACAATTTAGGAGACCTGACCTGACTATGTAGGAGACCTGACCTGACTATGTAGGAGACCTGACCTGACTATTTAGGAGACCTGACTCTGTAGGAGACCTGACCTGACTTTGTAGGAGAGCTGACCTGACTGTGTAGGAGAGCTGACCTGACAATTTAGGACCTGACCTGACTATTTAGGAGACCTGACTATTTAGGAGAACTGACCTGACTATATAGGATACCTGACCTGACTGTGAGGAGTCCTGACCTGACTGTGTTGACACCTGATTATGTAGGAGACCTGACCTGACAATGTAGGAGACCTGACCTGAATATTTAGGAGACCTGACCTGAATATTTCAGATACCTGACCTGACTTTGTAGGAGACCTGACCTGACTATGTAGGAGAGCTGACCTGACAATTTAGGACCTGACCTGACTATTTAGGAGACCTGACTATTTAGGAGAACTGACCTGACTATATAGGATACCTGACCTGACTGTGTAGGAGACCTGACCTGACTATGTAGGAGACCTGACCTGACTATGTAGGAGACCTGACTATGTAGGACACCCGACCTGACTATGTAGGAGACCTGACCTGACTGTGTTGATACCTGATTATGTAGGAGACCTGACCTGACTATGTAGGAGACCTGACCTGACTGTGTAGGAGAGCTGACCTGACAATTTAGGACCTGACCTGACTATGTCGGAGGCCTGACCTGACAATGTAGGACATCTTACCTGACTTTGTAGGGGACCTGACCTTCCTATGTAGGAGACCTGACCTGACTATTTAGGAGACCTGACCTGACTATTTAGGAGACCTGACCTGACTATTTAGGAGACCTGACCTGACTATTTAGGAGACCTGACCTGACTATGTAGGAGACCTGACTAAGTAGGACACCTGACCTGACTATGTAGGAGTTCTGACCTGACTGTCTTGACACCTGATTATGTAGGAGACCTGACCTGACTATGCAGGAGACCTGACCTGACTATGTAGGAGACCTGACCTGACTATGTAGGAGAGCTGACCTGACAATTTAGGACCTGACCTGACTATTTAGGAGACCTGACTATTTAGGAGAACTGACCTGACTATATAGGATACCTGACCTGACTGTGTATGAGAGCTGACTTGACAATTTAGGACCTGACCTGACTATTTAGGAGACCTGACTATGTAGGAGGCCTGACCTGACTATGTAGGAGACCTGACTATGTAGGAGACCTGACCTGACTATGTAGGAGACCTGACCTGACTATGTAGGAGACCTGACCTGAATATTTAGGAGACCTGATCTGAATATTTAGGAGACCTGACCTGAATGTTTAGGAGACCTGACCTGAATATTTAGGAGACCTGACCTGAATATTTAGGAGACCTGAACTGACTCTGTAGGAGACCAGACCTGACTATGTAGGAGACCTGACTATGTAGGAGACCTGACCTGACTATGTAGGAGACCTGACCTGACTATGTAGGAGACCTGACCTGACTATTTAGGAGACCTGACCTGACTATGTCGGAGACCTGACTATGTAGGAGACCTGACCATGTAGGAGACCTGACCTGACTATGTAGGAGACCTGACCTGACTATGTAGGAGACCTGACCTGACTATGTAGGAGACCTGACCTGACTATGTAGGAGACCTGACCTGACTATGTAGGAGACCTGACCTGACTATGTAGGAGACCTGACCTGACTATGTAGGAGACCTGACCTGACTATGTAGGAGACCTGACTATATAGGAGACATGACTATGTAGGACACCTGACCTGACTATGTAGGAGTCCTGACCTGACTGTGTTGACACCTGATTATGTAGGAGACCTGACCTGACTATGTAGGAGACCTGACCTGACAATGTAAGAGACCTGACCAGACTATTTAAGAGTCCTGACTATGTAGGAGACCTGACTATGTTGGAGACATGACTATGTAGGAGACCTGACCTGACTGTTTAGGAGACCTGCACATGTAGGAGGCCTGACCTGACTATGTAGGAGACCTGACCTGACTCTGTAGGAGACCTGACCTGACTATGTAGGAGACCTGACTATGTAGGAGACCTGACCTGACTATGTAGGAGACCTGACTCTGAAGGAGACCTGACTATGTAGGAGACCTGACCTGAATATGTAGGAGAGCTGACCTGACTATTTAGGACATCTTACCTGACTATGTAGGGGACCTGACCTTCCTATGTAGGAGACCTGACCTGACTATTTAGGAGACCTGACTATGTTGGAGACATGACTATGTAGGAGAACTGACCTGACTGTTTAGGAGACCTGCACATGTAGGAGGCCTGACCTGACTATGTAGGAGACCTGACCTGACTGTGTTAGAGACCTGACTATGTAGGAGACCTGACCAGACTTTATAGGAGATCTGACTCTTTAGGAGAACTGACCTGACTATATAGGAGACCTGACTATGTAGGAGACCTGACCTGACTATGTAGGAGACCTGACCTGACAATTTAGGAGACCTGACCTGACTATGTAGGAGACCTGACCTGACTATGTAGGAGACCTGACCTGACTATGTAGGAGACCTGACTATGTAGGATACCTGACCTGACTTTGTAGGAGAGCTGACCTGACAATTTAGGACCTGACCTGACTATTTAGGAGACCTGACTATGTCGGAGGCCTGACCTGACAATGTAGGACATCTTACCTGACTTTGTAGGAGACCTGACCTTCCTATGTAGGAGACCTGACCTGACTATTTAGGAGACCTGACCTGACTATTTAGGAGACCTGACCTGACTATTTAGGAGACCTGACCTGACTATTTAGGAGACCTGACCTGACTATTTAGGAGACCTGACCTGACTATGTAGGAGACCTGACTAAGTAGGACACCTGACCTTACTATGTAGGAGTTCTGACCTGACTGTCTTGACACCTGATTATGTAGGAGACCTGACCTGACTATGCAGGAGACCTGACCTGACTATGTAGGAGACCTGACCTGACAATTTAGGACCTGACCTGACTATTTAGGAGACCTGACTATTTAGGAGAACTGACCTGACTATATAGGATACCTGACCTGACTGTGTATGAGAGCTGACTTGACAATTTAGGACCTGACCTGACTATTTAGGAGACCTGACTATGCAGGAGGCCTGACCTGACTATGTAGGACCTGACCTGACTATGTAGGAGACCTGACCTGACTATGTAGGAGACCTGACCTGACTATGTAGGAGACCTGACCTGAATATTTAGGAGACCTGATCTGGAGACCTGACCTGAATGTTTAGGAGACCTGACCTGAATATTTAGGAGACCTGACCTGAATATTTAGGAGACCTGACCTGACTATGTAGGAGACCTGACCTGACTATTTAGGAGACCTGACTATGTAGGAGACCTGACCTGACTATGTAGGAGACCTGACCTGACTATGTAGGAGACCTGACCTGACTATTTAGGAGACCTGACCTGACTATGTCGGAGACCTGACTATGTAGGAGACCTGACCTGACTATGTAGGAGACCTGACCTGACTATGTAGGAGACCTGACCTGACTATGTAGGAGACCTGACCTGACTATGTAGGAGACCTGACCTGACTATGTAGGAGACCTGACCTGACTATGTAGGAGACCTGACTATATAGGAGACTGACTATGTAGGACACCTGACCTGATTATGTAGGAGACCTGACCTGACTGTGTAGGAGACACCTGATTATGTAGGAGACCTGACCTGACTATGTAGGAGACCTGACCTGACTATGTAGAGAGACCTGACTATTTAAGAGTCCTGACTATGTAGGAGACCTGACTATGTTGGAGACATGACTATGTAGGAGACCTGACCTGACTGTTTAGGAGACCTGCACATGTAGGAGGCCTGACCTGACTATGTAGAGAGACCTGACCTGACTCTGTAGGAGACCCTAGGAGACCTGACTATGTAGGAGACCTGACTATGTAGGAGACCTGACTATGAGAGACCTGACTATGTAGGATACCTGACCTGACTATGTAGGAGAGCTGACCTGACAATTTAGGACCTGACCTGACTATTTAGGAGACCTGACTATGTAGGAGACCTGACCTGACTATGTAGGAGACCTGACTATGTAGGAGACCTGATGCAGGGAGACCTGACCTGACTATGTAGGAGACCTGACCTGACTATTTAGGAGACCTGACCTGACTATGTAGGAGACCTGACCTGACTATGTAGGAGACCTGACCTGACTTTTTAGGAGACCTGACCTGACTATGTAGGAGACCTGACTGACTATTTTAAGAGTCCTGACTATGTAGGACACCTGACCTGACTATTTAGGAGACCTGACCTGACTGTGTTGACACCTGACTATGTAGGAGACCTGACCTGACTATGTAGGAGACCTGACCTGACAATGTAGGAGACCTGACCTGACTAGGAGACCTGACCTGACTTTAGGAGACCTGACCTGATGTAGGAGACCTGACCTGACTATGTAGGAGACCTGACCTGACTATGTAGGAGACCTGACCTGACTATGTAGGAGACCTGACCTGACTATGTGAGCTGAGACCTGACTATTTTAGGAGACCTGACCTGACTATGTAGGAGAGACCTGACTGTGTAGGAGACCTGACCTGACTATGTAGGAGACCTGACCTGACTATGTAGGAGACCTGACTATGTAGGAGACCTGACCTGACTATGTAGGAGACCTGACCTGACTATGTAGGAGACCTGACTATGTAGGAGACCTGACCTGACTATGCAGGAGAGCCCTAGGAGACCTGACCTGTAGGAGACCTGACCTGACTATGTAGGAGACCTGACCTGACTATGTAGGAGACCTGACCTGACTATTAGGAGACCTGACCTGACTATGTAGGAGACCTGACCTGACTATGTAGGAGACTGACCTGACTATGTAGGAGACCTGACTGACTATGTTAGGAGACCTGACATGACTATGTAGGACACTGACTGTTTAAGGAGACCTGACTATGTAGGAGACCTGACCTGACTATGTAGGAGACCTGACCTGACTGTTTAGGAGACCTGACCTGACTATGTAGGAGACCTGACCTATGTAGGAGACCTGACCTGACCATTTAGGAGACCTGACCTGACTATGTAGGAGACCCTGACCTGACTATGTAGGAGACCTGACCTGACTATGTAGGAGACCTGACTATGAGGAGACCTGACCTGACTATGTAGGGACCTGACCTGACTATGTAGGAGACCTGACCTGACTATTTAGGAGACCTGAGGAGCCTGACCTGACTATGTAGGAGACCTGACCTGACTCTAGGAGACCTGACCTGACTATGTAGGAGACCTGACCCTGTAGGAGACCTGACCTGACTATGTAGGAGACCTGACCTGACTATGTAGGAGACCTGACCTGACTATTTAGAGAGACCTGACCTGACTATGTAGGACACCTGACCTGACTATTTAAGAGACCTGACTATGTAGGAGACCTGACCTGACTTTTAGGAGACCTGACCTGACTATGTAGGGCCTGACCTGACTCCTTTAGGAGACCTGACCTGACTATGTAGGAGACCTGACCTGACTATGTAGGAGACCTGACTATGTAGGAGACCTGACCTGACAATGTAGGAGACCTGACTGTGTTGACACCTGACTATGTAGGAGACCTGACCTGACTATTTAGAGACCTGACTATGTAGGAGACCTGACCTGACTATGTAGGAGACCTGACCTGATATGTAGGAGACCTGACTATGTAGGAGACCTGACCTGACTATGTAGGAGAGCTGACCTGACTGTGTAGGAGAGCTGACCTGACAATTTAGGACCTGACCTGACTATTTAGGAGACCTGACTATGTAGGGAGGCCTGACCTGACAATGTAGGATCTTACCTGACTATGTAGGGGACCTGACCTGACTATGTAGGACCTGACCTGACTATGTAGGAGACCTGACCTGACTATGTAGGAGACCTGACCTGACTATTTAGGAGACCTGACCTGACTCTGTAGGAGACCTGACCTGACTATGTAGGAGACCTGACCTGACTGTGTAGGACCTGACCTGACTGAGACCTGACCTGACTATGTAGGAGACTGACACCTGACTATGTAGGAGACCTGACCTGACTATGTAGGAGACCTGACCTGACTATGTAGGAGACCTGACCTGACTATTTAAGAGTCCTGACTATGTAGGAGACCTGACCTGACATGACTATGTAGGAGACCTGACCTGACTGTTTAGGAGACCTGCATATGTAGGATGCCTGACCTGACTATGTAGGAGACCTGACCTGACTCTGTAGGAGACCTGACCTGACTATGTAGGAGACCTGACCTGACTATTTAGGAGACCTGACCTGACTATTTAGGAGACCTGACCTGACTATGAGGAGACCTGACCTGACTATTTGGAGACCTGACCTGACTATGTAGGAGAGACCTGACTGACTATGTAGGAGACCTGACTATTAGGAGACCTGACCTGACTATGTAGGAGACCTGACCTGACTATGTAGGAGACCTGACCTGACTATTTAGGACCTGACCTGACTATTTAGGAGAACTGACCTGACTATGTAGGAGACCTGACCTGACTATGTAGGAGACCTGACCTGACTATGTAGGACCTGACCTGACTGACTGTGTTGACACCTGATTATGTAGGAGACCTGACCTGACTATGTAGGAGACCTGACCTGACAATGTAGGAGACCTGACCTGACTATGTAGGAGACCTGACCTGACTATGTAGGAGACCTGACCTGACTATTTAGGAGACCTGACTATTTAGGAGAACTGACCTGACTATATAGGATACCTGACCTGACTGTAGGAGAGCTGACCTGACTATGTAGAGACTGACCTGACTATTTAGGACCTGACCTGACTATGTAGGAGACCTGACTATGAGGAGAGACCTGACCTGACTATGTAGGAGACCTGACCTGACTATGTAGGAGACCTGACCTGACTATTTAGGAGAGACCTGAATATTTAGGAGACCTGACCTGAATGTTTAGGAGACCTGACCTGAATATTTGAGACCTGACCTGAATATTTAGGAGACCTGACTGACTATGTAGGAGACCTGACTATGTAGGAGACCTGACCTGACTATGTAGGAGACCTGACCTGACTATGTAGGAGACCTGACCTGACTATTTAGGAGACCTGACCTGACTAGGAGACCTGACCTGACTATGTCGGGAGACCTGACTATGTAGGAGACCTGACCTGACTATGTAGGAGACCTGACCTGACTATGTAGGAGACCTGACCTGACTATGTAGGAGACCTGACTATATAGGAGACCTGACTATGACCTGACCTGACTATGTAGGAGTCCTGACCTGACCTGACACCTGATTATGTAGGAGACCTGACCTGACTATGTAGGAGACCTGACCTGACAATGTAGGAGACCTGACCTGACTATTTAAGAGTCCTGACTTAGGAGACCTGACTATGTTGAGACATGACTATGTAGGAGACCTGACCTGACTGTTTAGGAGACCTGCATATGAAGGATGCCTGACCTGACTCTGTAGGAGACCTGACCTGACACTGTAGGAGACCTGACCTGACTATGTAGGAGACCTGACCTGACTATTTAGGATACCTGACCTGACTATTTAGGAGAGACCTGACTATTTAGGAGAACTGACCTGACTATGTAGGAGACCTGACCTGACTATTTAGGAGACCTGACTATGTAGGAGACCTGACTATGTAGGAGTCCTGACCTGACTGTGTTGACACCTGATTATGTAGGAGACCTGACCTGACTATGTAGGAGACCTGACCTAGGACCTGACCTGACTATGTAGGACCTGACCTGACTATTTAGGAGACCTGACTATTTAGGAGAACTGACCTGACTATGTAGGAGACCTGACCTGACTGTGTAGGAGAGCTGACCTGACAATTTAGGACCTGACCTGACTATTTAGGAGACCTGACTATGTAGGAGGCCTGACCTGACTATGTAGGACCTGACCTGACTATGTAGGAGACCTGACCTGACTATGTAGGAGACCTGACCTGACTATGTAGGAGACCTGACCTGACTATGTAGGAGACCTGACCTGACTATTTAGGAGACCTGACCTGACTGTAAGAGACCTGACTATGTAGGAGACCTGACTATGTAGGAGACCTGACCTGACTATGTAGGAGTCCTGACCTGACTGTGTTGACACCTGATTATGTAGGAGACCTGACCTGACTATGTAGGAGACCTGACCTGACAATGTAGGAGACCTGACCTGACTATTTAAGAGTCCTGACTATGTAGGAGACCTGACTATGTTGGAGACATGACTATGTAGGAGACCTGACCTGACTGTTTAGGAGACCTGCACATGTAGGAGGCCTGACCTGACTCTGTAGGAGACCTGACCTGACTATGTAGGAGACCTGACTATGTAGGAGACCTGACCTGACTATGTAGGAGACCTGACAATGAAGGAGACCTGACTATGTAGGAGAGCTGACCTGACTGTGTAGGAGAGCTGACCTGACTATTTAGGACCTGACCTGGCTATTTAGAAGACCTGACTATGTCGGAGGCCTGACCTGACTATGTGAGGCCTGTCTATGTAGGAGACCTGACCTGACTATGTAGGAAGCCTGACCTGACAATGTAGGACACCTGACCTGACTCTGTAGGAGACCTGACCTGACTATGTAGGAGACCTGACCTGACTGTGTAGGAGAGCTGACCTGACTGTGTCGGAGAGCTGACCTGACTATGTAGGAGACATGACTATGTAGGACACCTGACCTGACTATTTAAGAGTCCTGACTATGTAGGAGACCTGACCTGACTGTTTAGGAGACCTGCATATGAAGGATGCCTGTCCTGACTCTGTAGGAGACCTGACCTGACACTGTAGGAGACCTGACCTGACTATGTAGGATACCTGACCTGACTATGTAGGAGACCTGACCTGACTGTGTAGGAGAGCTGACCTGACTGTGTAGGAGAGCTGACCTGACTATGTAGGAGACCTGACCTGACAATGTAGGAGACCTGACCTGACTATGTAGAGAGACCTGACTATGTAGGAGACCTGACCTGACTGACCTGACTGTGTAGGAGACATGACTATGTAGGACACCGGACCTGACTATTTAAGAGTCTTGAGCTATGTAGGAGACCTGACCTGACTGTTTAGGAGACCTGACCTGACTATGAAGGATGCCTGACCTGACTCTGTAGGAGACCTGACCTGACACTGTAGGAGACCTGACCTGACTATGTAGGAGACCTGACTATGTAGGAGACCTGACCTGACTATGTAGGAGACCTGACCTGACTCTTTAGGAGACCTGACCTGACTATGTAGGAGACCTGACCTGACAATGTAGGAGACCTGACCTGACTATTTAAGAGTCCTGACTATGTAGGAGACCTGACTATGTTGGAGACATGACTATGTAGGAGACCTGACCTGACTGTTTAGGAGACCTGCACATGTAGGAGACCTGACCTGACTATGTAGGAGACCTGACTATGTAGGAGACCTGACCTGACTATGTAGGAGACCTGACAATGAAGGAGACCTGACCTGACTATGTAGGAGACCTGACAATGAAGGAGACCTGACCTGAATATGTAGGAGAGCTGACCTGACTATGTAGGAGACCTGACCTGACTATGTAGGAGACCTGACCTGACTATGTAGGGGACCTGACTATGTTAGGAGACCTGACCTGACAATTTAGGGACCTGACCTGACTATGTAGGGACCTGACCTGACTATTTAAGAGTCCTGACTATGTAGGAGACCTGACCTGACTGTGTAGGAGACCTGACTCTGGAGGAGACCTGACCTGACTTTGTAGGAGAGCTGACCTGACTGTGTAGGAGAGCTGACCTGACAATTTAGGACCTGACCTGACTATTTAGGAGACCAGCTATGTCGGAGCCCTGACCTGACAATGTAGGACAT
>NW_024608448.1:0-25000 GCF_018296145.1 Oncorhynchus tshawytscha
CATTACAGACCAACTACGGTAACTGTACATTTTGAACGGTTGTTCATTGATGCAGTATTTTGCTGTAATAACACACAGTATTAATACTATGTAATACTGTAACACTGATGACATAAAGACACACTTGTGTCGTTACTTTGACAGTTCACTGACAGTAGCGTGTACTGCCTTACAAAAACCTCTGGTCCGCGTTTATGAAGCTCCATCTTTTCTTGACAGCACAATGTTGCTTAAAATATCAACGCGAGACAACCTAACCATTAACATAGTGTTTCACCCCAATTTGTTGGGTCACTGACAATCACAATCACACCTCCTTCACCCACCTGTCTCTCTCTCTCTCTCTCTCTCTCTCTCTCTGTCTAACCAATTATTACCCTACGTTCTCTTGCCTCAGATGTGTGAATTGTGAATTACCCCCTTTTTACCATCACCACCCTCGGGCGAGCGTCTTCAAGACATCGTTTCCTGGAAATGTCAAAGCGTTTTAAGGCACTCAAATATCGTCTGCTGTCACTGCGAACAAACGGGATGAGTGCCGACCTTAAAGTGCTGGGGATAAACGAGTCCACTTACAACACAATCCCCTTTTCTTCCTGTCTAATTCCTCTCCATCAGTGGCCAGCTCTCTTCTTTCATCTCTGGGTCACTCCCAAATGCCACCCTATTCCTTTTATAGTGCACTACTTTTGACCAGGGCCCCATAGGGATCTCATCAAAAGTAGTACACTATCCAGGGAACAGGATGCCATTTGGAATGCAACCACCTGAGCCCTTTTTGTTTTAACACTCTTACTGAGAGGTGAGGGGGTGCTGGGGTCAATGCTGTCACTTCTACATCACTTCAGATTGTGTGTGTGTGTGTGTGTGTGTGTGCTACAGAGGAAATTAACTGTCCAAAGCCCTCTTTACAGGTCTTAGTGTGTGTGTGTGTGTTTGCTAGCTAGGAAATGAACTGTCCTAACTCCTATTTGAGGGTCTTAGATGACCCTACTGAAGTCACAGCAGGACTACTTAGAGGACATTCACTCTGACCACTGCTCAAGCTTGTTGTTGTAAACACTGACCAGTAATCAGCCTACGGCAGAGGGTGGTCAGACGGTTTCGGTCACCCTCCATGTTTCATCACAGAGTTGACAGGCACAGTCAGTGTTTGTGTGAGGCCTTGTGGTGGTGGTTTAGTCAGAGGTTCATTGCTCTGTTTTACCCTGGACTGTTGATGTCCATCTCAGCCTTGAGAACTCAGATCTCCATGGTGATGGAATCAGAATGAACTATTTTACTCTAATTCTGATCCACTCAACTTCTGATTGGAACTGGCTGGGGTTCAAACTGTCTAGTCTTCTGATTGGAACTGGCTGGGGTTCAAACTGTCTAGTCTTCTGATTGGGGTTCAAACTGTCTAGTCTTCTGATTGGAACTGGCTGGGGTTCAAACTGTCTAGTCTTCTGATTAGAACTGGCTGGGGTTCAAACTGTCTAGTCTTCTGATTGGAACTGACTGGGGTTCAAACTTTACAGTCTTCTGGTTGAGAACTAGCCTAGCGGATAAAGAGCAGGTAGTCTTCTGATTGGAACTGGCTGGGGTTAAAGAGCAGGTAGCCTAGCGGATAAAGAGAACTAGCCTGGGGATCAAGAGCAGGTAGCCTAGCTGATAAAGAGCAGGTAGCCTAGCGGATAAAGAGCAGGTAGCCTAGTGGTTAAGAGCAGGTAGCCTAGCGGATAAAGAGCAGGTAGCCTAGTGGTAAAGAGCAGGTAGCCTAGCGGATAAAGAGCAGGTAGCCTAGCGGATAAAGAGCAGGTAGCCTAGTGGATAAAGAGCAGGTAGCCTAGCGGATAAAGAGCAGGTAGCCTAGCTAGGATAAAGAGCAGGTAGCCTAGCGGATAAAGAGCAGGTAGCCTAGTGGTTAGCAGGTAGCCTAAAGAGCAGGTAGCCTAGTGATAAAGAGCAGGTAGCCTAGCGGATAAAGAGCAGGTAGCCTAGTGATAAAGAGCAGGTAGCCTAGCGGATAAAGAGCAGGTAGCCTAGTGGTTAAGAGCAGGTAGCCTAGCGGATAAAGAGCAGGTAGCCTAGTGGTTAAGAGCAGGTAGCCTAGCGGATAAAGAGCAGGTAGCCTAGTGATTAAGAGCAGGTAGCCTAGCGGATAAAGAGCAGGTAGCCTAGTGATTAAGGGCAGGTAGCCTAGTGATTAAAGAGCAGGTAGCCTAGTGGTTAAGAGCAGGTAGCCTAGCGGATAAAGAGCAGGTAGCCTAGTGATTAAGGGCAGGTAGCCTAGCGGATAAAGAGCAGGTAGCCTAGTGATTAAGAGCAGGTAGCCTAGCGGATAAAGAGCAGGTAGCCTAGTGATTAAGAGCAGGTAGCCTAGCGGATAAAGAGCAGGTAGCCTAGCGGATAAAAGGGCAGGTAGCCTAGTGGTTAAGAGCAGGTAGCCTAGCGGATAAAGAGCAGGTAGCCTAGTGGTTAAGAGCAGGTAGCCTAGCGGATAAAGAGCAGGTAGCCTAGTGATAAAGAGCAGGTAGCCTAGCGGATAAAGAGCAGGTAGCCTAGCGGATAAAGAGCAGGTAGCCTAGTGATTAAGGGCAGGTAGCCTAGCGGATAAAGAGCAGGTAGCCTAGTGGTTAAGGGCAGGTAGCCTAGCGGATAAAGAGCAGGTAGCCTAGTGATTAAGGGCAGGTAGCCTAGTGATTAAGGGCAGGTAGCCTAGCGGATAAAGAGCAGGTAGCCTAGCGGATAAAGTGCAGGTAGCCTAGTGATTAAGAGCAGGTAGCCTAGCGGATAAAGAGCATGTAGCCTAGTGGTTAAGGGCAGGTAGCCTAGCGGATAAAGAGCAGTTAGCCTAGCGGATAAAGAGCAGGTAGCCTAGTGATTAAGGGCAGGTAGCCTAGTGATTAAGGGCAGGTAGCCTAGTGGTTAAGAGCAGGTAGCCTAGCGGATAAAGAGCAGGTAGCCTAGTGATTAAGGGCAGGTAGCCTAGATTAAGGCAGGTAAGGCAGGTAGCCTAGTGGTTAAGGCAGGTAGCCTAGCGGATAAAGAGCAGGTAGCCTAGTGATTAAGATAAAGCAGGTAGCCTAGCGGATAAAGAGCAGGTAGCCTAGTGATTAAGGGCAGGTAGCCTCGTGATTAAGGGCAGGTAGCCTAGTGGTTAAGAGCAGGTAGCCTAGCGGATAAAGAGCAGGTAGCCTAGTGATTAAGGGCAGGTAGCCTAGTGATTAAGGGCAGGTAGCCTAGTGATTAAGAGCAGGTAGCCTAGTGATTAAGGGCAGGTAGCCTAGCGGATAAAGAGCAGGTAGCCTAGCGGAAAAGAGCAGGTAGCCCAGTGATAAAGGGCAGGTAGCCTAGCGGATAAAGAGCAGGTAGCCTAGTGATTAAGAGCAGGTAGCCTAGTGGTAAAGGGCAGGTAGCCTAGTGATTAAGGGCAGGTAGCCTAGCGGATAAAGAGCAGGTAGCCTAGCGGTAAAGAGCAGGTAGCCTAGTGGTTAAGGGCAGGTAGCCTAGTGGTAAGGGCAGGTAGCCTAGGGGATTACATCAGCACTAGCGGTTAGGGATAAGAGCCCCTAACCCTTGGGGATTACCATCAGGGCACTGTAATATAGATAATGACAGCCCCTAACCCTTGGGGATTACATCACACTGTAATATAGATAATGACAGCCCCTAACCCTTGGGGATTACCATCACACTGTAATATAGATAATGACAGCCCCTAACCCTTGGGGATTACATCACACTGTAATATAGATAATGACAGCCCCTATCCCTTGGGGATTACATCACACTGTAATATAGATAATGACAGCCCCTATCCCTTGGGGATTACTATCACACTGTAATATAGATAATGACAGCCCCTAACCCTTGAGGATTACCATCATGGCCACCTAATCGTCCCCAGCTTCCAATTGGCTCATTCATCCTCTCTCCACTTTAACTCTTCCCCAGGTCGTTGATGTAAAAGATAATGTGTTTACCACAGTGTTCCCCAAACTCAGTCCTGGGTGCATGTTTAGTTTTTTTGCCCTAACACTACACAGCATTCAAATAATGAACTCATCAGCAAGCTTTGATTATTATAATGAGCTGTGTAGTGCTCGGGCAAAAAACTAAAACGTGCACCCCTTGCGGTCCCCAGGACTGAGTTTGGGAAACACTGATTTACCTGGTAAAATAAGGGTCAATAAATATAACAAATACATATTACATTTTGTTTTATAACGGACTGTTGATGTAATCAGTAATAGGAATAGCCCTGAGAGCTGCAATGTAGATGACTATAAACACACTCACACACACACACACACACACACACACACACACACACACACACACACACACACACACACACACACACACACACACACACACACACACACCACTGACCCCACAACACACACACACACACACACACACACACACACACACACACACACACACACACACACACACACACACACACACACACACACCACTGACCCAGGCAACACACACACACACACACACCACTTACCCAGGCAACACACTCACACTCACACTCACACTCACACTCATAGGAGAGAGAGAGAGACAACGAGAGAGCACATTCCGTTACTGTAGGGTGTGTGACATCATGTTTGGTCTAGTGGACTGGACCTCCGTCCCTAATTGCACCCTATTCCTTACATAGTGCACTACTTTTGGCCAGAACTCTATGGGCCCTGGTCAAAACAAGGGCACTATAAAGAGCATATGGTTCCATTTGGGATGCGGCCCTATGAGGCCAGGCAGCAGCAGGCTGAAGTGAACACTCAGCACATCCCAGCACAACTATAACACTGAACTCTAACAGTGTCCCAAATGACACCCTGTTCCCTATATAGTGCACTACTTTTGACCAGGGCCCCATAGAGCTATAATTTAGGGAATAGGTTGGCATTTGGGACCCACAGGGATGGTTCCCTCCATTTGTTTTCCTTCAACTCCGGGGGGAGATTGTCTTTTTCTCTTTTTTTTTTGGAGTGTAGATGAGAGTTTAATAATCACAAAGCATTTATCATCACCACCACTGTAGCCATTTCAGCATCCACACTCTGTATTTGTTGGGAGGAGAAATTGGTATTTCAACAACAGCAACATCAGCACAAAACATCTGGTACAGTGTGGTCCACAATCTGCCTGGTCTATAGTCTGCCTGGTCTATAGTCTCCCTGGTCTATAGTCTGCCTGGTCCACAATCTGCCTGGTCTATAGTCTGCCTGGTCTATAGTCTCCCTGGTCCACAATCTGCCTGGTCTATAGTCTGCCTGGTCTATTGTCTCCCTGGTCTATAGTCTGCCTGGTCCACAATCTGCCTGGTCTAGTCTGCCTGGTCTATAGTCTGCCTGGTCTATAGTCTCCCTGGTCTATAGTCTGCCTGGTCCACAATCTGCCTGGTCTATAGTCTGCCTGGTCTATAGTCTCCCTGGTCTATAGTCTGCCTGGTCCACAATCTGCCTGGTCTATAGTCTCCCTGGTCTATAGTCTGCCAGGTCCACAATCTCTGCCTGGTCTATAGTCTGCCTGGTCTATAGTCTGCCTGGTCTATAGTCTGCCTGGTCTATAGTCTGCCTGGTCTATAGTCTGCCTGGTCTATAGTCTGTCCTGGTCCACAATCTCCCTGGTCTATAGTCTGCCTGGTCCACAATCTGCCTGGTCTATAGTCTGCCTGGTCTATAGTCTGCCTGGTCTATAATCTGCCTGGTCCATAGTCTGCCTGGTCTATAGTCTCCCTGGTCTATAGTCTGCCTGGTCCACAATCTGCCTGGTCTATAGTCTGCCTGGTCTATAGTCTGCCTGGTCTATAGTCTGCCTGGTCTATAGTCTCTAGTCTCCCTGGTCTATAGTCTGCCTGGTCCACAATCTGCCTGGTCTATAGTCTCCCTGGTCTATAGTCTGCCTGGTCCACAATCTGCCTGGTCTATAGTCTGCCTGGTCTATAGTCTGCCTGGTCTATAGTCTCCCTGGTCTATAGTCTCCCTGGTCTATAGTCTGCCTGGTCTATGGTCTGCCTGGTCTATAGTCTGCCTGGTCCATAGTCTGCCTGGTCCATCTGCTGGTAGTCTCCCTGGTCCATAGTCTGCCTGGTCCATAGTCTGCCTGGTCCATAGTCTGCCTGGTCTATAGTCTGCCTGGTCTATAGTCTGCCTGGTCCACAATCTGCCTGGTCTATAGTCTGCCTGGTCTATAGTCTGCCTGGTCTATAGTCTGCCTGGTCCATAGTCTGCCTGGTCCATAGCGTGCTGGTCCATAGTCTGCCTGGTCTATAGTCTGCCTGGTCCATAGTCTGCCCCATAGTCTCCTGGTCCATAGTCTGCCTGGTCCATAGTCTGCCTGGTCCATAGTCTGCCTGGTCCATAGTCTGCCTGGTCCATAGTCTGCCTGGTCCATAGTCTGCCTGGTCCTATAGTCTGCCTGGTCTATAGTCTGCCTGGTCCATAGTCTGCCTGGTCTATAGTCTGCCTGGTCTATAGTCCGCCTGGTCTATAGTCTGCCTGGTCCATAGTCTGCCTGCCTGGTCCATAGTCTGCCTGGTCTATAGTCTGCCTGGTCCATAGTCTGCCTGGTCCATAGTCTGCCTGGTCTATAGTCTGCCTGGTCCATAGTCTGCCTGGTCTATAGTCTGCCTGGTCTATAGTCTGCCTGGTCTATAGTCTGCCTGGTCCATAGTCTGCCTGGTCTATAGTCTGCCTGGTCCATAGTCTGCCTGGTCCATAGTCTGCCTGGTCCATAGTCTGCCTGGTCCATAGTCTGCCTGGTCCATAGTCTGCCTGGTCCATAGTCTGCCTGGTCCATAGTCTGCCTGGTCCATAGTCTGCCTGGTCCATAGTCTGCCTGGTCCATAGTCTGCCTGGTCCATAGTCTGCCTGGTCTATAGTCTGCCTGGTCATAGTCTGCCTGGTCCATAGTCTGCCTGGTCTATAGTCTGCCTGGTCCAGTCTGCCTAGTCTGCTGGTCTATAGTCTGCCTGGTCTATAGTCTACTGGTCCATAGTCTGCTGGTCTATAGTCTGCCTGGTCCATAGTCTGCCTGGTCCATAGTCTGCCTGGTCTATAGTCTGCCTGGTCTATAGTCTGCCTGGTCCACAATCTGCCTGGTCCATAGTCTGCCTGGTCCATAGTCTGCCTGGTCATAGTCTGCCTGGTCTATAGTCTGCCTGGTCTATGGTCTGCCTGGTCTATAGTCTGCCTGGTCTAGTCTGCCTGGTCCATAGTCTGCCTGGTCCATAGTCTGCCTGGTCCATAGTCTGCCTGGTCCATAGTCTGCCTGGTCCATAGTCTGCCTGGTCTATAGTCTGCCTGGTCCATAGTCTGCCTGGTCCATAGTCTGCCTTGTCCATAGTCTGCCTGGTCCATAGTCTGCCTGGTCCATAGTCTGCCTGGTTTACAGTCTGCCTGGTCCATAGTCTGCCTGGTCCATAGTCTGCCTGGTCCATAGTCTGCTGTTCCATAGTCTGCCTGGTCCATAGTCTGCTGGTCCATAGTCTGCTGGTCCATAGTCTGCTGTTCCATAGTCTGCCTCGTCCATAGTCTGCTGGTCCATAGTCTGCCCGGTTTCCTCTTATTATGTTAACAATATAGCTATGGAGATGGTAGCTATGGAGATGGTAGCTATGGAGAGCATCCAGATCACCTCGTAGGATACACCTTAGCCAAATACACCTTAGCCAAATACATTTCAACTCATTTCACAATTCCTGACATCTAAACCAAGTAAAAATTCCCTGTCTTTAGGTCAGTTAGGATCACCACTTTATTTTGAGAATGTGAAATAAAAGCAGAATAATAGTAGAGAGAATGATTTATTTCAGGTTTTATTTCTTTCATCACATTCCCAGTGGGTCAGAAGTTGACATATATTCAGAAAGTTGAGTTTTGTCCCATTCCTCCTGACAGAGCTGGTGTAAATAAGTCAGGCTTGTAGGCCTCCTTGCTCGCACACGCTTTTTCAGTTCTGCCCACAAATTTTCTATAGGATTGAGGTCAGGGCTTTGTGATGGCCACTCCAATACCTTGACTTTGTTGTCCTTAAGCCATTTTGCCGCAACTTTGGAAGTATGCTTGGGGTCATTGTCCATGATGCAGAAGTATGCTTGGGGTCATGGTCCATGATGCAGAAGTATGCTTGGGGTCATGGTCCATGATGCAGAAGTATGCTTGGGGTCATGGTCCATGATGCAGAAGTATGCTTGGGGTCATGGTCCATGATGCAGAAGTATGCTTGGGGTCATGGTCCATGATGCAGAAGTATGCTTGGGGTCATGGTCCATAATGCAGAATAAAAACATGGTGATTAACCATCGTCGGATGACTTTCGATTTCTAGAAAGTTTTTTACTATCTTTTTTAGTTTTATTATTTTGATCAACGGTGAGCTCAGACATGATGTGATTAATTATAAATAGTAATGGCTATTTAACTAATTCATATTGTAGTTTCTGTCAGTGAACGTACACTACAGGGTTCGTACACTACAGGGCTCGTACACTACAGGGATCGTACACTACAGGGATCGTACACTATGAGGACAGGGAACGTACACTACAGGGATCGTACACTACAGCGATCGTACACTACATGGAACGTACACTACAGGGATCGTACACTACAGGGATCGTACACTGCAGGGAACGTACACTACAGGGATCGTACACTACAGGGATCGTACACTACAGGGATCGTACACTAAAGGGAACGTACACTAAAGGATCGTACACTACAGGGATCGTACACTACAGGGATCGTACACTACAGGGTTCGTACACTACAGGGATCGTACACTACAGGGATCGTACACTACAGGGATCGTACACTACAGGGATCGTACACTACAGGGATCGTACACTACAGGGATCGTACACACAGGGATCGTACACTACAGGGATCGTACACTACAGGAAACGTACACTACAGGGATCGTACACTACAGGGATCGTACACTACAGGGATCGTACACTACAGGGATCGTACACTACAGGGATTGTACACTACAGGGAACGTACACTACAGGGATCGTACACTACAGGGAACGTACACTACAGGGATCGTACACTACAGGGACGTACACTACAGGGAACATACACTACAGGGATCGTACACTACAGGGATCGTACACTACAGGGATCGTACACTACAGGGATCGTACACTACAGGGAACGTACACTCGAGCTCCTGCTCCATAGACTCCATGTTCAATCCCAGCTCATGGCACTTGTTTTGAGTTCTTTATCTACTGATGACCTGGGGACATCAGCAGCAAAAACGTACCGTTTCAACTTAAATCTGGACTGGTCTCTCTGAGCTACCCCCCCCCCCATGTCCATCTGCATCCATTTAGTTACTGATTAGTTCCCTTTGTCCCTCTGAGGTAATTATTGATTTGAAGGGAGTTGGATTCCATACACGATTGGTTCTGTCATCTGTCTCTAAAGACAATGGCTTGGATGGAGGAAGACGGAGTATTTGTTTACTTGTGTGTGTGTGTGTGTGTGTTTGTGTGTGTGTGTGTGTGTGTGTGGTGGATGGTAGAAGTGTGTGTGTGTGAGGTGGGGGGTGTGCGTGTGTGTGTGTGTGTGTGTGTGTGCATAACTGTGTTGCTTATGAGTTTGTGTGTGTACGTGCGATCGTGCGTGAGTAACTGTGTGTGAGTGACTGCATGTGTGTATTTAGGTGTGTGTGTGTCGACAGTTGTTTAGTCCAGGGGCTTCAGAGAGTTCAACACAAATACCTTCTGAGTAGCAGGGAAATTATGTGGGACAGCAATCACTTTACATTCACTTAGCTGGACAGAGAGCGTGCTGGGCAAAAAACACACTGGTGAAACAGAAAAACACACACACACACACTTCCCCCCTCCACAACACATACACCTCCCCCCCTCACACACACACACACACACACACACACACACACACACACACACACACACACACACACACACACACACACACACACACACACTTCTACCATCCACCACACACACACACACACACACACAAACACACACACACTTCCCCCTCCACAACACACACACCCCCCTCCAACACACACACACACCTCCCCCTCCAACACACACACACACTTCTACCCTCCACACACACACACACACACACAGACACACACACATTTCCCCCTCCACAACACACACACCCCCTCCCACACACACACACACACACACACACTTCTACCCTCCACACACACACACACACACACACACACACACACACACACACACACACACACACACACACAACACACACACACCCTCCTCCACAACACACACACCTCCCCCTCCAACACACACACACATTTCCCCCTCCACAACACACACACCTCCCCCTCCACACACACACACACACACACTTCTACCCTCCACCACACACACACACACACACACACACACACACACACACAAAAAAACACACACACTTCCCTCCTCCATAACATCTCCAACACACAAATAACCCCTCCAAACACACACACACTTCTACCCTCCACCACACACACACACACACACACACACACACACACACACACACACACACACACACACACACACACACACACACACACACACTTCTCTCCTCCACAACACACACACCTGGGCCCCTCCAACACACACACACACACACACACACACACACACCTCCCTCCTCCAACACACACACACACACACACACACTTCTACCCTCCACCACAAACACACACACACAAACACACACACACACACGATAAAAACATCCATGCAGAGTGGTAATATTATAATGTATCCCAAATAACTGGTCCAAAGTAGTGTACCCTATTCCCTATGGGCCCTGGGTTAAAGTAGTGCACCCTATTCCCTATGGGCCCTGGGTTAAAGTAGTGCACCCTATTCCCTATGGGCCCTGGTCAAAAGTAGTGCTCCCTATTCCCTATGGGCCCTGGGTTAAAGTAGTGCACCCTATTCCCTATGGGCCCTGGGTTAAAGTAGTGCACCCTATTCCCTATGGGCCCTGGGTTAAAGTAGTGCACCCTATTCCCTATGGGCCCTGGGTTAAAGTAGTGCACTCTATTCCCTATGGGCCCTGGGTTAAAGTAGTGCACTCTATTCCCCATGGGCCCTGGGTTAAAGTAGTGCACTCTATTCCCTATGGGCCCTGGGTTAAAGTAGTGCACCCTATTCCCTATGGGCCCTGGGTTAAAGTAGTGCACTCTATTCCCTATGTGCCCTGGTCAAAAGTAGTGCCCTGTATTGCACAGAGAAAAACCCCACTCAGCCTCTGTCTATACCATCCTGCTGGGCTTTGGGATGTCAGGTATAAGTTCATCTCTACAGCGGCTATTTTCTCATCCCTCTCTTCTAAACTCCCTGTTCCTTCCTCCCTCCCTCTGCCCCCACCTGGCTGGGCTTTTGGAGTTCAGGTACAGAACAAGTTAATCTTCACAGAGACAGATGTCAGGGTGTTATCAGCAACACCCAGTATCCCTCTGTTCTACCCCCCTCATCTCTCCCTCCCTCCCTCCCTCCCTCCCTCCCAATGGCCAGGAGTCATATTGTCTGAGCAGCGGTCCCTGTTCCTGTCCCTAACCCTGTCCTTCACTTGACCCTCTGTTGGGGTGATAATCCAAGATAATGGCCAGGAGTCATGTGGTCTGAGCAGCGGTCCCTGTTCCTGTCCCTAACCCTGTCCTTCACTTGACCCTCTGTTGATCATCTCCTGGGAGAGATTGATGAGGCTTGGCTGGCTAGGGAGCAGGGATTGAGCCCCCCCCAGTCTGACACACACACACACACAAGGATTAATGGTTAGGACCCTCACCCTCTGAACCATACGGTAGCACCCCTCTCTCTTCTGTCTTTAAACTCTTTAGAGGGAGGGAGGGAGGGAGGGAGGGAGGGAGGGAGGGAGGGAGGGAGGGAGGGAGGGAGGGAGGGAGGGAGGGGAGCGAGCAACCAGTGACGATCAAACACAATTGTGAATACAACCCGTGTTTATATTTATTTATTTTCCCTTTTACTATTTGCACATCATTACATCACTGGATACCGTTGAAGTCAGAAGTTGACATACACCTTATAGCCAAATACATTTAAACTCAGTTTTTCACAATTCCTCACATTTAATCAGAGTAAAAACTCCCTGTCTTAGGTCAGTTAGGATCACCACATCATTTTAAGATTCTGAAATGTCACAATAATAGTAGAGAGGATTGAGGTCAGGGCTTTGTGATGGCCAATCCTGTACCTTGACTTTGTTGTCCGTAAGCCATTTAAGTCACAACTTTGGAAGTATGCTTGGGGTCATTGTTCATTTGGAAGACCCATTTGTGACCAAGCTTTTACTTCCTGTCTGATGTCTTGAGATGTTGCTTCAATATATCCACATCATTTTCCTTCCTCATGCAGCCATCTATTTTGTGAAGTGCACCAGTCCCTCCTGCGGCAAAGCACAGGCGGGTTTTGGAGCAGTGGCTTCTTCCTTGCTGAGCAGCCTTTCAGGTTATGTCGATATAGGACTCGTTTTACTGTGGATATAGATACTTTTGTACCTGTTTCCTCCAGCATCTTCATAAGGTCCTTTGCTGTTGTTCTGGGATTGATTTTCGCACCAAAGTACGTTCGTCTCTAGGAGACAGAGCGCGTCTCCTTCCTGAGCTGTATGACTGCTGTGTGGTCCCATGGTGTTTATACTTGCGTACTATTGTTTGTACAGATGAACGTGGTACCTTCAGGCGTTTGGAAATTGCTCCCAAGGATGAACCAGACTTGTGGATGTCTACAATTTCTTTTCTGAGGTCTTGGCTGATTTCTTTTGATTTTCCCATGATGTCAAGCAAAGAGGCACTGAGTTTGAAGGTAGGCCTTGAAATACATCCACAGGTACACCTCCAATTGACTCAAATGATGTCAATTAGCCTATCAGAAGCTTCTAAAGCCATGACATCATGTTCAGGGATTTTCCAAGCTGTTTAAAGGCACAGTCAACTTACTGTATGTGAATCTGTCTGTAAACAATTGTTGGTAAAACCACTTGTGTCATGCACAAAGTAGATGTCCGAACTGACTTGCCAAAACTATAGTTTGTTAACAAGAAATTTGTGGAGTGGTTGAAAAACATGTTTCAATGACTACGACTGAAGAGAATCTAAACTTCCTACTTCAACATAAATGTGACATTTGAAAGGTCTTTATTCTTTTGGAACATTTGTGAGTGTAATGTTTACTGTTCATTTTCAATGTTTATTTCACTTCTGTATATATAAACATATGTTTCCCATGCTAATAAAGTCCTTAAATTGAATTGGAGAGAAAGAGAGAGAGAGAGAGAGATGTAGCAATACTATAGCTGTATGCTATGCTCGTTGACTCTTCACTGATACCATCGTCTCCTTTGTCTTCTCTATCTCTTTCTCCTCTGTCTCACCTATGTCCTCTGTCTCTTTTATCTCTCTCTCATCAGTCTCCTCTATCTCTGTCTGTCTCTCTCTCCTCTATGTCCTCTGTCTCTGTCTCCTCTATCTCTCTCTCATCAGTCTCCTCTCTCTCTCATCTGACTCCTCTATCTCTCTCTGTCTGTGTCTCTATATCCTCTATCTCCTATTTTCTCTGTCTCCTCTGTCTCTCTCTGTCTCTATATCCTCTATCTCCTATTTTCTCTGTCTGCTCTGTCTCTCTCTGTCTCTATCTCCTATTTTCTCTGTCTCCTCTGTCTCCTCTGTCTCTCTCTGTCTCTATATCCTCTATCTCCTATTTTCTCTGTCTCCCCTGTCTCTCTCTGTCTCCTCTGTCTCCTCTGTCTCTCTCTGTCTCTCTCTGTCTCTCTGTCTCTCTCTGTCTCCTCTGTCTCTCTCTGTCTCCTCTCTCTGTCTCTCTCTGTCTCTCTCTCTCTCTTCTTCTCTCTCTGTCTCCTCTGTCTCCTCTGTCTCTCTCTGTCTCTCTCTGTCTCCTCTGTCTCTCTCTCCTCTGTCTCTCTCTGTCTCCTCTGTCTCTCTGTCTCTCCTCTGTCTCTGTCTCTCTCTGTCTCTCTCTCTCTCTTCTGTCTCTCTCTGTCTCCTCTGTCTCTCAAGCTGAATCATACAGAAGGGAACAGATTGATAACAAGGGAGCAGAGAGACTGATTGGTCTTGGTGTGTGAGGAGAGAAGTAGCACAACAGCAGCGTGAGGGATTACAACACAGGATATCCTCCTATCTTAATCATTGGCTGGGAGAGATTAAGAGGCTGCGCTGGCACTGTTGCTGTGGCATACAGGTGTGTGTGTGTGTGTGTGTGTGTGTGTGTGAGTGTGAGAGAGAGAGAGGATTTGATTCAATAAAGCGAGAGAACAAGAGTTGAGAGAGTGGGGGTGTGTTCCACATGACTCCCTGTCCCCTACATCTGCCCTATGGGCCCTGGCTAAGAGTAGTGCACTACACAGGGGAGGGAATTGGGTACCATTTGGGGCACAGTCAGTGAAAGCTCAGACACTGATGAGTTCAGGAAGTACATTCAGTAAAGGAATCATTCAAATTAAAATGGGCTTTTCTCTTTTTTGAATGAGAAATATTCTCAATGGAATCTCTCAATTAAATATATTCAAAGGAGCCTCACAAAGAGGGATGCTTGAAATTAAAGAATCCTGTAGTTTAAGGAGACCAGACTGTCATTACACCCATTAGATCACTATTGACTGATGAATGGTGAGACCAGACTGTCATTACACCCATAAGATCACTATTTACTGATGAATGGTGAGATTACACTGTCATTACACCCATTAGATCACTATTGACTGATGGATGGTGAGACCAGACTGTCATTACACCCATTAGATCACTATTGACTGATGAATGGTGAGACCAGACTGTCATTACACCCATTAGATCACTATTGACTGATGAATGGTGAGACCAGACTGTCATTACACCCATTAGATCACTATTGACTGATGAATGGTGAGACCAGACTGTCATTACACCCATTAGATCACTATTGACTGATAAATGGTGATGAGACCAGACTGTCATTACACCCATTAGATCAATATTGACTGATGAATGGTGAGACCAGACTGTCATTACACCCATTAGATCACTATTGACTGATGAATGGTGAGACCAGACTGTCATTACACCCATTAGATCACTATTGACTGATGAATGGTGAGACCAGACTGTCATTACACCCATTAGATCACTATTGACTGATGAATGGTGATGAGACCAGACTGTCATTACACCCATTAGATCACTATTGACTGATGAATGGTGAGACCAGACTGTCATTACACCCATTAGATCACTATTGACTGATGAATGGTGAGACCAGACTGTCATTACACCCATTAGATCACTATTGACTGATGAATGGATGAGACCAGACTGTCATTACACCCATTAGATCACTATTGACTGATGAATGGTGATGAGACCAGACTGTCATTACACCCATTAGATCACTATTGACTGATGAATGGTGAGACCAGACTGTCATTACACCCATTAGATCACTATTGACTGATAAACGGTGATGAGACCAGACTGTCATTACACCCATTAGATCACTATTGACTGATGAATGGTGAGACCAGACTGTCATTACACCCATTAGATCACTATTGACTGATGAATGGTGAGACCAGACTGTCATTACACCCATTAGATCACTATTGACTGATGAATGGTGAGACCAGACTGTCATTACACCCATTAGATCACTATTGACTGATGAATGGTGAGACCAGACTGTCATTACACCCATTAGATCACTATTGACTGATGAATGGTGAGACCAGACTGTCATTACACCCATTAGATCACTATTGACTGATGAATGGTGAGACCAGACTGTCATTACACCCATTAGATCACTATTGACTGATGAATGGTGAGACCAGACTGTCATTACACCCATTAGATCACTATTGACTGATGAATGGTGATGAGACCAGACTGTCATTACACCCATTAGATCACTATTGACTGATGAATGGTGAGACCAGACTGTCATTACACCCATTAGATCACTATTGACTGATGAATGGTGAGACCAGACTGTCATTCCCATGGTGAGACCAGACTGTCATTACACCCATTAGATCACTATTGACTGATGAATGGTGAGACCAGACTGTCATTACACCCATTAGATCACTATTGACTGATGAATGGTGAGACCAGACTGTCATTACACCCATTAGATCACTATTGACTGATGAATGGTGAGACCAGACTGTCATTACACCCATTAGATCACTATTGACTGATGAATGGTGAGACCAGACTGTCATTACACCCATTAGATCACTATTGACTGATGAATGGTGAGACCAGACTGTCATTACACCCATTAGATCACTATTGACTGATGAATGGTGAGACCAGACTGTCATTACACCCATTAGATCACTATTGACTGATGAATGGTGAGACCAGACTGTCATTACACCCATTAGATCACTATTGACTGATGAATGGTGAGACCAGACTGTCATTACACCCATTAGATCACTATTGACTGATGAATGGTGAGACCAGACTGTCATTACACCCATTAGATCACTATTGACTGATGAATGGTGAGACCAGACTGTCATTACACCCATTAGATCACTATTGACTGATGAATGGTGAGACCAGACTGTCATTACACCCATTAGATCACTATTGACTGATGAATGGTGATGAGAACCAGAGAATGTCCTAGAAAGACAGGAAATTCAACAAAAATAAATGCAAGAAAAGTTCTAGAAAATTACAATAAAAAGACAGGAAATCGAATCATTAGTGCAACAAATCATCAGTGATTGGTCCAATGTTTGTTAGTGTGCTGTCTGAACTGAAGTAGGCTGTCCCAGGGACCATGAGTAAAATACATGAACATGCAGTGATCCCATGCAGTGATACTTGCAGTGATCCCATGCAGAGATACTTGCAGTGATCCCATGCAGGGATACTTGCAGTGATCCCATGCAGTGATACTTGCAGTGATCCCATGCAGCGATACTTGCAGTGATACTTGCAGTGATCCCATGCAGTGATCCCATGCAGTGATCCCATGCAGTGATCCCATGCAGTGATACTTGCAGTGATACTTGCAGTGATACTTGCAGTGATCCCATGCAGTGATCCCATGCAGTGATACTTGCAGTGATACTTGCAGTGATCCCATGCAGTGATACTTACAGTGATCCCATGCAGTGATCCCATGCAGTGATACTTGCAGTGATCCCATGCAGTGATCCCATGCAGTGATACTTGCAGTGATCCCATGCAGTGATCCCATGCAGTGATCCCATGCAGTGATCCCATGCAGTGATACTTGCAGTGATCCCATGCAGTGATACTTGCAGTGATCCCATGCAGTGATCCCATGCAGTGATACTTGCAGTGATACTTGCAGTGATCCCATGCAGTGATACTTACAGTGATCCCATGCAGTGATCCCATGCAGTGATACTTGCAGTGATCCCATGCAGTGATCCCATGCAGTGATACATGCAGTGATACTTGCAGTGATCCCATGCAGGGATACTTGCAGTGATCCCATGCAGGGATACTTGCAGTGCTCCCATGCAGGGATACTTGCAGTGATCCCATGCAGGGATACTTGCAGTGATCCCATGCAGGGATACTTGCAGTGATCCCATGCAGTGATACTTGCAGTGATCCCATGCAGTGATACTTGCAGTGATCCCATGCAGGGATACTTGCAGTGATCCCATGCAGTGATACTTTCAGCGATCCCATGCAGTGATACTTGCAGTGATACTTGCAAAGATCCCATGCAGTGATACTTGCAGTGATCCCATGCAGGGATACTTGCAGTGATCCCATGCAGGGATACTTGCAATGATCCCATGCAGTGATACTTGCAGTGATCCCATGCAATGATACTTGCAGTGATCCCATGCAGTGATACCTGCAGTGATACCATGCAGTGATACTTGCAGTGATCCCATGCAGTGATACTTGCAGTGATCCCATGCAGTGATAAGTGCAGTGATCCCATGCAGTAATATTTGCAATGGTCCCATGCAGTGAAACTTGCAGTGACGTGTGTGAGTGTGTGACAGACTGACTGTTTTCGCTGCAGCTAGTGACTAGAGTGAGCTACAACAAACACTCAAACTGGACAGTTTTATCTACATCTCTTCATTCAAAGAGTCAATCGTGGACACTCTTACTGACAGTTGTGGATGCTTCGCGTGATGTATTGTTGTCTCTACCTTCTGGCCCTTTGTGCTGTTGTCTGTGCCCAATAATGTTTGTACCATGTTGTGTTGCTACCATGATGTTGTCTTGTTATGGTGTCATATGCTGCTACCATGTTGTTGTCATGTTGTGTTGTCATGTGTTGCTACCATGTTGTTGTCATGTTGTGTTGTCATGTGTTGCTGCAATTTTTTACATTTTTATTTTTTATTTCACCTTTATTTAACCAGGTAGGCTAGTTGAGAACAAGTTCTCATTTGCAACTGCGACCTGGCCAAGATAAAGCATAGCAGTGTGAACAGACAACACAGAGTTACACATGGAGTAAACAATTAACAAGTCAATAACACAGTAGAAAAAAAAGGGGAGTCTATATACATTGTGTGCAAAAGGCATGAGGAGGTAGGCGAATAATTACAATTTTGCAGATTAATAACACTGGAGTGATAAATGATCAGAAGGTCATGTACAGGTAGAGATATTGGTGTGCAAAAGAGCAGAAAAGTAAATAAATAAAAACAGTATGGGGATGAGGTAGGTAAAAATGGGTGGGCTATTTACCGATAGACTATGTACAGCTGCAGCGATCGGTTAACTGCTCAGATAGCAGATGTTTGAAGTTGGTGAGGGAGATAAAAGTCTCCAACTTCAGAGATTTTTGCAATTCGTTCCAGTCACAGGCAGCAGAGAACTGGAGCGAAAGGCGGCCAAATGAGGTGTTGGCTTTAGGGAAGATCAGTGAGATACACCTGCTGGAGCGCGTGCTACGGGTGGGTGTTGCCATTGTGACCAGTGACCTGAGATAAGGTGGAGCTTTACCTAGCATGGACTTGTAGATGACCTGGAGCCAGTGGGTCTGGCGACGAATATGTAGCGAGGGCCAGCCGACTAGAGCATACAAGTCGCAGTGGTGGGTGGTATAAGGTGCTTTAGTGACAAAACGGATGGCACTGTGATAAACTGCATCCAGTTTGCTGAGTAGAGTGTTGGAAGCAATTTTGTAGATGACATCGCCGAAGTCGAGGATCGGTAGGATAGTCCGTTTTACTTGGGTAAGTTTGGCGGCGTGAGTGAAGGAGGCTTTGTTGCGGAATAGAAAGCCTATTCTTGATTTGATTTTCGATTGGAGATGTTTGATATGAGTCTGGAAGGAGAGTTTACAGTCTAGCCAGACACCTAGGTACTTATAGATGTCCACATATTCAAGGTCAGAACCATCCAGGGTGGTGATGCTGGTCAGGCGTGCGGGTGCAGGCAGCGAACGGTTGAAAAGCATGCATTTGGTTTTACTAGCGTTTAAGAGCAGTTGGAGGCCACGGAAGGAGTGTTGTATGGCATTGAAGCTCGTTTGGAGGTTAGATAGCACAGTGTCCAAGGACGGGCCGGAAGTATATAGAATGGTGTCGTCTGCGTAGAGGTGGATCAGGGAATCGCCCGCAGCAAGAGCAACATCATTGATATATACAGAGAAAAGAGTCGGCCCGAGGATTGAACCCTGTGGCACCCCCATAGAGACTGCCAGAGGACCGGACAGCATGCCCTTCGATTTGACACACTGAACTCTGTCTGCAAAGTAATTGGTGAACCAGGCAAGGCAGTCATCCGAAAAACCGAGGCTACTGAGTCTGCCGATAAGAATATGGTGATTGACAGAGTCGAAAGCCTTGGCAAGGTCGATGAAGACGGCTGCACAGTACTGTCTTTTATCGATGGCGGTTATGATATCGTTTAGTAAACTCAGCAAAAAAAAGAAACGTCCCTTTTCCAGAACCCTGTCTTTCAAAGATAATTAGTAAAAATCCAAATAACTTCACAGATCTTCACACACACACTGGACACACACACACACACACAGACACACACACGGACACACACACTGGACACACTGGACACACACACACACACTGGACAAACACACACACACACACACTGGACACACACACACACACACACACACACACTGGACACACACACACTGGACACACACACACACACACACACACACACACACACACACACTGGACACACACACACACACTGGACACACACACACTGGACACACACACACACACACACACTGGACACACACACACTGGACACACACACACACACACACACACACACACACACACACACACACACACACTGGACACACACACACTGGACACACACACACACACACACACTGGACACACACACACACACACACACACACACACACACACACTGGACACACACACACACACACACACTGGACACACACTGGACACACACACACACACACTGGACACACACTGACACACACACACACACTGGACACACACACTGGACACACACACACACACACACACACACACACACACACACACACTGGACACACACACACACACTGGACACACACACACACTGGACACACACACACAATGGTTATTTTGCATACAACCTTCCCATTTGCTTTGGACCACGGTGTATATGTTTTCTGGGAATGGTTGCTTAGCTTTGGGACACGGTGTATTTGTTTTCTGGGAATGGTTGCTTAGCTTTGGGACACGGTGTATTTGTTTTCTGGGAATGGTTGCTTAGCTTTGGACCACGGTGTATTTGTTTTCTGGGAATGGTTGCTTAGCTTTGGACCACGGTGTATTTGTTTTCTGGGAATGGTTGCTTAGCTTTGGGACACGGTGTATTTGTTTTCTGGGAATGGTTGCTTAGCTTTGGACCACGGTGTATTTGTTTTCTGGGAATGGTTGCTTAGCTTTGGGACACGGTGTATTTGTTTTCTGGGAATGGTTGCTTAGCTTTGGGACACGGTGTATTTGTTTTCTGGGAATGGTTGCTTAGCTTTGGACCACGGTGTATTTGTTTTCTGGGAATGGTTGCTTAGCTTTGGGACACGGTGTATTTGTTTTCTGGGAATGGTTGCTTAGCTTTGGACCATGTATTTGTTTTCTGGGAATGGTTGCTTAGCTTTGGGATGTATTTGTTTTCTGGGAATGGTTGCTTAGCTTTGGGACACGGTGTATTTGTTTTCTGGGAATGGTTGCTTAGCTTTGGGACACGGTGTATTTGTTTTCTGGGAATGGTTGCTTAGCTTTGGACCACGGTGTATTTGTTTTCTGGGAATGGTTGCTTAGCTTTGGACCACGGTGTATTTGTTTTCTGGGAATGGTTGCTTAGCTTTGGGACACGGTGTATTTGTTTTCTGGGAATGGTTGCTTAGCTTTGGGACACGGTGTATTTGTTTTCTGGGAATGGTTGCTTAGCTTTGGGACACGGTGTATTTGTTTTCTGGGAATGGTTGCTTAGCTTTGGGACACGGTGTATTTGTTTTCTGGGAATGGTTGCTTAGCTTTGGGACACGTATTTGTATTTGTTTTCTGGGAATGGTTGCTTAGCTTTGGACCACGGTGTATTTGTTTTCTGGGAATGGTTGCTTAGCTTTGGGACACGGTGTATTTGTTTTCTGGGAATGGTTGCTTAGCTTTGGGACACGGTGTATTTGTTTTCTGGGAATGGTTGCTTAGCTTTGGGACACGGTGTATTTGTTTTCTGGGAATGGTTGCTTAGCTTTGGGACACGGTGTATTTGTTTTCTGGGAATGGTTGCTTAGCTTTGGGACACGGTGTATTTGTTTTCTGGGAATGGTTGCTTAGCTTTGGGACACGGTGTATTTGTTTTCTGGGAATGGTTGCTTAGCGGTGTATTTGTTTTTGGGACACGGTGTATTTGTTTTCTGGGAATGGTTGCTTAGCTTTGGGACACGGTGTATTTGTTTTCTGGGAATGGTTGCTTAGCTTTGGACCACGGCGTATTTGTTTTCTGGGAATGGTTGCTTAGCTTTGGACCACGGTGTATTTGTTTTCTGGGAATGGTTGCTTAGCTTTGGGACACGGTGTATTTGTTTTCTGGGAATGGTTGCTTAGCTTTGGAACATTCTCAGAACTTTCAGCATTTTCTTATTATTTCATCACATTCTTTTCTTAGTGTTTCATTTGAACAGAATAGTTAAAAAAATAGTTCAGACAATGTTACATTTAATTTGGATCTTGGTAATGTTCTAGGAACGTTCTCCAACTGGTTTGACATTAGAACGTTCTCAAATATTTCAGAGAATGTTAAGAAACAACGTCCTTCTGTTGGAATTTCTGTTCTTCAGCAGCACGTTTCCTACAGGTTTCATCATCATTCTGTGTAGAGTCGTGTTCTTAATTTGTTCAGAGAACTTTAAGAAACCTTTCCATAGAAAACACAAGATAACTTTAGTAACGTTCACAGAACGTTCTAGGAATGTTATTTAAAAACATGTACAGTACATTCTGCTCTCAGAGAACACTCTCTATCTGTCTGGTTAAGTATGACTTCCTCGTTAAATGAAGGTTAAATAAATCCTTTAAGTATGACTTCCTAGTTAAATGAAGGTTAAATTAAACCTTTAAGTATGCTCAGGTGTTTTGCCCAAACCCACTAATTGGCCACATCTGATCTTAATGAGTGCTTGTTTCCTTTGAATGGGGTCTGTTTGAACAAGCTAAAACATGGCATGCTAGCTCCATCCTGGAGGCGCAGTGGACTAATTCCATGAATAGAAAACAGAAGATTATCGTTTTGAACCTCACTGATACTCTGTCACAATAAAAAATGCATGTGTCTGCATTATTAACGCCTGAAATGAATTGCCATGTGTCCTACTCTGGGCTTGGAGTTCAAACAAGTTAACCCTAATTAAGCTAGCGGTGTTAATAAAATACTTTTTGAAACATTCAGTGAAAGTTATAAGAAAGTTATTAAAAAAACATTCAAATAACCTAGAATTTCTGTTCTCAGAACGTTAATAAAACCTCCCAGGAAAACGTTCATGGAACCATAGTAAAACGTTCTCAGAACCTCCCTGCAACCTAAATGTTAACATTCATGTTAACTTCTCTTCTCAGAATGTTTTAAAAACATTCTGTTTTCCCAGTCAGGAAACGTATGGCTTTGTTCCAATAACCAATGGGGCACAACTGATTAGTAAAAAGGCACAGGAGAGACATCCTTTCCTGGACCATCTAGACCTGTCCACCCACTCCTCTCCATATCTCAAACAACCACAGGAGACGTCTGTCCTAGAGTCCCTGGACCATCTAGACCTGTCCACCCACTCCTCTCCACCTCTCAAACAACCACAGGAGACGTCTGTCCTAGAGTCCCTGGACCATCTAGACCTGTCCACCCACTCCTCTCCATATCTCAAACAACCACAGGAGACGTCTGTCCTAGAGTCCCTGGACCATCTAGACCTGTCCACCCACTCCTCTCCACCTCTCAAACAACCACAGGAGACGTCTGTCCTAGAGTCCCTGGACCATCTAGACCTGTCCACCCACTCCTCTCCACCTCTCAAACAACCACAGGAGACGTCTGTCTTACAGTCCCTGGACCATCTAGACCTGTCCACCCACTCCTCTCCACCTCTCAAACAACCACAGGAGACGTCTGTCCTAGAGTCCCTGGACCATCTAGACCTGTCCACCCACTCCTCTCCACCTCTCAAACAACCACAGGAGACGTCTGTCCTAGAGGCCCTGGACCATCTAGACCTGTCCACCCACTCCTCTCCACCTCTCAAACAACCACAGGAGACGTCTGTCCTAGAGTCCCTGGACCATCTAGACCTGTCCACCCACTCCTCTCCACCTCTCAAACAACCACAGGAGACGTCTGTCCTAGAGGCCCTGGACCATCTAGACCTGTCCACCCACTCCTCTCCACCTCTCAAACAACCACAGGACAGGTCAACAATACTGCACAGTGAACTGACAACAATGGTTGCTGCCATGAACACAGTAACAGTACTGTGGGCTGATGGGAATCACACTGACACTGTTATGCCTAGCTGGAAACCACTGAAATACGAGGACAGAAAGAGAAGAGAAACCACTGAAATACGAGGACAGAAAGAGAAGAGAAACCACTGAAATACGAGGACAGAAAGAGAAGAGAAACCACTGAAATACGAGGACAGAAAGAGAAGAGAAACCACTGAAATACGAGGACAGAAAGAGAAGAGAAACCACTGAAATACGAGGACAGAAAGAGAAGAGAAACCACTGAAATACGAGGACAGACAGAGAAGAGAAACCACTGAAATACGAGGACAGACAGAGAAGAGAAACCACTGAAATACGAGGACAGACAGAGAAGAGAAACCACTGAAATACGAGGACAGAAAGAGAAGAGAAACCACTGAAATACGAGGACAGAACGAGAAGAGAAACCACTGAAATACGAGGACAGAAAGAGAAGAGAAACCACTGAAATACGAGGACAGAAAGAGAAGAGAAACCACTGAAATACGAGGACAGAAAGAGAAGAGAAACCACTGAAATACGAGGACAGAAAGAGAAGAGAAACCACTGAAATACGAGGACAGAAAGAGAAGAGAAACCACTGAAATACGAGGACAGAAAGAGAAGAGAAACCACTGAAATACGAGGACAGAAAGAGAAGAGAATGTGATAGACAGTGAGAAGAAAGGGGAGAATAGAGAGAAAAAGAGGGAGATGGGTGGGAAGTAAGAAGACAGAAAGAGAAATAGAATGGACAAAGAGAGAGAAACAGAGAGAAAGACAGAGAAACAGAGAGAAAGACAGAGAAACAGAGAGAAAGACAGAGAAACAGAGAGAAAGACAGAGAAACAGAGAGAAAGACAGAGAAACAGAGAGAAAGACAGAGAAACAGAGAGAAAGACAGAGAAACAGAGAGAAAGAGAGAAACAAGAGAAAAAGAGAGAGAGAGAGAGAAACAGAGAGATAGAGACAGAGAGAGAAACAGAGAGAA
>NW_024608448.1:30000-63154 GCF_018296145.1 Oncorhynchus tshawytscha
AGAGACAAGTTAAAGAGATGGAGGCAGAGAGTTAAAGAGAGAGAGGCAGAGAGAGGGAGGCAGAGAGAGGGAGGCAGAGAGAGGCCCACAAGTTACAGAGGGAGGCAGAGAGAGAGATGCAGAGAGAGAGAGAGGCAGAGAGAGAGAGGCAGAGATGGAGAGAGGCTAGATGGAGATATAAACCCACAAGTTACAGATGGAGAGAGAAATCAGGCAGAGAGAGAGAGGAGAGAGAGAGGCAGAGAGAGAGAGGAGAGAGAGAGAGGGAGGCAGAGAGAGAGAGGGAGGCAGAGAGAGGGAGGCAGAGAGAGGGAGGCAGAGAGAGAGGCAGAGAGAGAGAGGCAGGAGAGAGAGAGAGGGAGGCAGAGAGAGGCAGAGGGAGGCAGAGAGAGAGGAGGCAGAGAGAGAGGAGGAGAGAGAGAGAGGCAGAGAGAGGCAGAGAGGCAGAGAGAGGCAGAGAGAGGCAGAGAGAGGCAGAGAGAGAGAGGCAGAGAGAGAGAGGCAGAGAGAGAGAGGCAGAGAGAGAGAGGCAGAGAGAGAGAGGCAGAGAGAGAGAGGCAGAGAGAGAGGCAGAGAGAGAGAGAGGCAGAGAGAGGCAGAGAGCAGAGAGAGAGGCAGAGAGAGGCAGAGAGAGAGAGCAGAGCAGAGGCAGAGAGAGAGAGAGAGAGGCAGAGAGAGAGAGAGAGAGAGGCAGAGAGAGAGAGAGAGAGGCAGAGAGAGGCAGAGAGAGAGAGGCAGAGAGAGGCAGAGAGAGGCAGAGAGAGATGCAGAGAGAGAGAGGCAGAGAGAGAGAGAGAGAGAGGCAGAGAGAGGCAGAGAGAGGCAGAGAGAGATGCAGAGAGAGAGAGCAGAGAGAGAGTTTTTCAGAGAGAGAGAGGCAGAGAGAGGCAGAGAGAGGCAGAGAGAGAGGCAGAGAGAGAACAGAGAGAGGCAGAGAGAGGCAGAGAGAGGCAGAGAGAGATGCAGAGAGATGCAGAGAGAGAGGCAGAGAGAGATGCAGAGAGAGAGAGAGAGAGAGAGAGCTGACACCTTTAACAGTAATCCTTTCTTTTCTTGCTTCCTTTCCTGTTTCTGACCTTAAAGACAATCACTCTTATTATTTTACAAACACACACACACACACACACACACACACACACACACACACACACACACACAGACACACACACACACAGTGTGAGTGTGAGTGTGTGAGTGAGAACCCTCCTCTGCTTCAGCCTGTCATCAGTAAGACTTGACCTTGGGCCAAAGCAGAGCAGAACATCACAGTGTCATTTAACAGTCCTCTGAGCAGAGACAATTCAACTGAAACACAGTGTCACTTAACAGTCCCCATGACCAGAGACAATTCAACTTAAACACAGTGTCACTTAACAGTCCCCATGAATAGAGACAATTCAACTGAAACACAGTGTCATTTAACAGTCCTCTGAGCAGAGACAATTCCACTGAAACACAGTGTCATTTAACAGTCCCCATGACCAGAGACAATTCAACTGAAACACAGTGTCATTTAACAGTCCTCTGAGCAGAGACAATTCAACTGAAACACAGTGTCATTTAACAGTCCCCATGACCAGAGACAATTCAACTGAAACACAGTGTCATTTAACAGTCCCCATGACCAGAGACAATTCAACTGAAACACAGTGTCATTTAACAGTCCTCTGAGCAGAGACAATTCCACTGAAACACAGTGTCATTTAACAGTCCCCATGAACAGAGACAATTCAACTGAAACACAGTGTCATTTAACAGTCCTCTGAGCAGAGACAATTCAACTGAAACACAGTGTCACTTAACAGTCCCCATGAACAGAGACAATTCAACTGAAACACAGTGTCATTTAACAGTCCCCATGACCAGAGACAATTCAACTGAAACACAGTGTCATTTAACAGTCCCCATGACCAGAGACAATTCAACTGAAACACAGTGTCACTTAACAGTCCCCATGACCAGAGACAATAAAACTGAAACACAGTGTCATTTAACAGTCCCCATGAACAGAGACAATTCAACTGAAACACAGTGTCACTTAACAGTCCCCATGACCAGAGACAATTCAACTGAAACACAGTGTCACTTAACAGTCCCCATGACCAGAGACAATTCAACTGAAACACAGTGTCACTTAACAGTCCCCATGACCAGAGACAATTCAACTGAAGAATGTGATTGTTTTTCATACCCCTCTCATCCCCTCCTCTCCTCTTCTCCTCCTCCACCTTTCCTCCCTGGTTTCTGGATTGATTGGAGGAGTGTGCTGGTGCCAGCGCTGGTCTCGTATTGATTGATTATACCATGGGTTCAGTCTAGAGGGGATGGAGGGAGAGATGGAGAGCAGGGCGGGAGGGGCCGAGAGAGGGGTTGACGATAGAGAGATGGGAAGAGAGAGAGAGAGAGAGGGGGGGGAGAGAGAGAGAGAGAGAGAGAGAGAGAGAGAGAGATTGAGTGATAGAGAGAGTGAGTGATACAGAGTGAGAGAGAGACAGAAGAGTGAGAGAGAAAGAGGAGAGAGAGTGAGTGATAGAGAGAGAGAGAGAAGAAAGAAAAGAAAGAAGAGAAAGAAGAAGAGAGAGAGAAAAGAGAGAGAGAACAGAGAGAAAGAGAGATTTAAGAAGAAGGGAGAAAGAGACAGTCAAGAAGGTCAGAGAGAAAGAGAGAGAGAGAAAAGAGAAAAGAGAGAGAGACTTAGAAGAGAAAGAAGAGAGAGAGACTGAAAGACAGCTCAGAGAGCTCAGAAGAGAGCTTCTCTACAGGATGACTGAGAGAGAGGAGAGAAAGAAGAGCTATGGGAGAGAGAGAAAGAGAGAGGAGAGAGCATGGGAGAACTGAAGGGAGAGAGAGAAAGAGGGAGGCTGGGGAGATAGGAGAGAGAAAGGGAGAGGGAGGGAGAAAGAGCTATGAGAGGAGAGAAGAGGGAGCTAAGAGAGAGGCTGAGAGGAGAGAGAGAGAACTGAGAGAGAGAGAGAGAGAGAGAAAGAAGAAGAGAACTGGAGAAAGAGCTATAGGAGAGAGGAGAGAAGAGAGAGAAGAGGGGAGCTATGGGAGAGCAAGAAGAGTCCCCAGCTGAGAGATTCAATGGGAGAGAGACACAGGGAAAGCTAACATGGTTGTTTAGAGAGACAGTCAGTGTGGGTCAGGCTTCTGTCAGGCTACCTGCTCTTTGAGCTGGGAGAAGGATTAATACAAGGTTTTAACCAGGACTTAGTGTGAAGGCCTGTCAGACAGCTCAGCTCAGTTAGCTCCTCTCCTCTACAGGCACGTGAACTGAATGGGACTGGGGAGCTATAGGAGGGAGGCTGGGGAGCTATGGGAGGGAAGCTATGGGGGAGCTAGCTATGGGAGGGAGGCTGGGGAGCTATGGAGGGAAGCTGGGGAGCTATGGGAGGGAGGCTGGGGAGCTATGGGAGGGGATGGGGAGGGGGAGGCTGGGGAGCTATGGGAGGGAGGATGGGGAGCTATGGGAGGGAGGCTGGGGAGCTATGGGAGGGAGGCTGGGGAGCTATGGGAGGGAGGCTGGGGAGCTATGGGAGGGAGACTGGGGCTATGGGAGGGAGGATGGGGGTGATAAGGGAGGGAGGCTGGGGGCGCTATGGGAGGGAGGATGGGGAGCTATGGGAGGGAGCTGGGGAGCTATGGGAGGGAGGATGGGGGCAATATGGGAGGGAGGATGGGGAGCTATGGGAGGGAGGATGGGGAGCTATGGGAGGGAGGATGGGAGCTATGGGAGGGAGGATGGGGGCGCTATGGGAGGGAGGATGGGGGCAGATAGGGGGAGGGTGGCTGGGGCGATATGGGAGGGAGGATGGGGAGCTATGGGAGGGAGAAAAGCTCTTTAAGGGAGCTATGGGAGAAGCTGGGGGCGATATGGGGGGAGGCTGGGGGCTATGGGAGGGAGCTGGGGAGCTATGGGAGGGAGGATGGGGGCGCTATGGGAGGGAGCTGGGGAGCTATGGGAGGAGGCTGGGGAGCTATGGGAGGGAGGCTGGGGAGCTATGGGAGGGAGGCTGGGGAGCTATGGGAGGGAGGCTGGGGAGCTATGGGAGGGAGGCTGGGGAGCTATGGGAGGGAGGCTGGGGAGCTATGGGAGGGAGGCTGGGGAGCTATGGGAGGGAGGCTGGGGAGCTATGGGAGGGAGGCTGGGGAGCTATGGGAGGGAGGCTGGGGAGCTATGGGAGGGAGGCTGGGGAGCTATGTGAGGGAGGCTGGGGAGTATCATCATGTTGGCCTGGGGGAGGTTTATGACCGTCATAAATACCCCTTCCCCCTTTTTCCTCTCTCTACCTTACTGATGTTACATTTGCAAAAACCTTGGTTAACATAGAGTTTCTGGGAACATCAGAAGGTGGGAGGAAATGAACTATATTCTGGTAATCCGAACAATTGAACATATGCGGTGGTACTTAATGAATATGATGTCAGTTCGGTTGTCATCTGAGACATTCTCATCAATGATAAGATGTCATGAACTCTACAGTGGAAAGTCTACACATCAGAGTTATCGATTCACATGGAATTGTTGTTCAATTTAAATGTTTGAATATGAAATTATTTGTGATGGGATGAAATGTGATTTAGCTTCTAAAATGTGAGATTTGGGTTTACAAAAGATAGGCTCTGCTCAATCAGTGGCCCGCCCCTGTGAAGGGACATGGGCTATAAAACTTTTCCAACACGCCCTCCTCTCCCTTCCTATATAAGCCTTGACGACAATATAACATCCTGTTCCGAGGATGTAGGACGTCGGTCCGATGTCAGAATGGTTCAGATAAGTACTACAGAACGAAGTCAACATCAGCGTGAGCTTTGGTTGCGAATAGTATGAACTTTGAACTCTTATTCACTACAGAAGTGATACCTCCTAGCCGTTGAGTTAGCAACAGCAGATGCAACGAGGGTTAGGAAGGAACAGACAGAGTGTCCCATCTATCACCCAACGACGTTACTACAACGTATCCAATTGACAACCAGAGACATTCTTCAAAGGACTCGGTTTGGCAACACGGCCTTCCATCTACCACCAACCTACCGAAGTGCAGCTCAGAGTAAATATTTATTACATTTTCCTTTTCCAAATGGGCGGTAATTTAGAATGCATCAGATACTGTATTTACGATAGCACAGCTTCTCCCTGTGTCCCTCAGTCTTCCCGCTCTTTCACTCAAACCCCACCCCTTTTCCTTTGTGTAACAAGCTGTCATATCTGTTCCTCCCGCTAGGGACATTTTCCTTTATGATGTAATTTGTAATCAAATTATGATTTAATTATGTCTATGTGTAATTCTGTGTGATTAGTTCGGTATTTAGTAAATAAATATTTAAACCCAATTTTGTATTACTGATTCAACTTGTTAGCCAGGGTTCGTGCAGATAACCAAGAATTTACAACTTTCAGATGAGACTGAATTAAGATGAGGATTAATATTGACTGCTATTGATGTAAAATATTACAAGGTCTTTAAGAGTATATTCGGAAGATAACAGCTCTATAAATATTCCTTCGTGGTGCCCGACTCTCTAGTTAATTACATTTACATGATTAGCTCAATCAGGTGATATTAATTACGGATAAATTATTTTATAGAATAGCATGTCATATCACTTAATCCGGCATAGCCAAAGACACGACAGGAGCTATGGGAGGGAGGCTGGGGAGCTATGGGAGGGAGGCTTGGGAGCTATGGGAGGGGAGGGAGGATGGGGAGCTATGGGGGGTGAGGCTGGGGAGCTATGGGAGGGAGGCTGGGAGGGGGGATGGGAGGGAGGCTGGGGAGCTATGTGAGGGAGGCTGGGGAGCTATGGGAGTGAGGCTGGGGAGCTATAGGAGGGAGGCTGGGGAGCTATGGGAGGGAGGCTGGGGCGATATGGGAGGGAGGCTAGGGAGCTATGGGGGGAGGCTGGGGGCTATGGGATATGGGAGGGAGGATGGGGCGATATGGGAGGGAGGATGGGGCGATATGGGAGGGAGGATGGGGCGATATGGGGGAGGCTGGGAGGATGGGGCGATATGGGAGGGAGACTGGGGGCGATATGGGAGGGAGGCTGGGGGCGATATGGGAGGAAGGATGGGGGCTATGGGAGGAAATGGGAGGGAGGATGGGGGGCTATGGGAGGGAGGATGGGGGCGCTATGGGAGGGATGGGGATGGGGGGATGGGGGAGGGAGATGGGGGCGATATGGGAGGGAGGCTGGGGGGGATATGGGAGGGAGGATGGGGGCGATATGGGAGGGAGGATGGGAGGGGGGCTATGGGAGGGGAGGATGGGAGGGGGATGGGAGACTGGGGCGATATGGGAGGGAGGCTGGGGCGATATGGGAGGGAGGCTGGGGCGATATGGGAGGGAGGCTGGGGAGGATGGGGAGGGGGAGGGAGGATGGGGCGCTATGGGAGGGAGGGAGGATGGGGCGATATGGGAGGGAGGCTGGGGCGATATGGGAGGGAGGATGGGGCGATATGGGAGGGAGGATGGGGCGATATGGGAGGGGGGGCGATATGGGAGGGAGGCTGGGGCGATATGGGAGGGAGGATGGGGCGATATGGGAGGGAGGATGGGGGCGCTATGGGAGGGAGGATGGGGCGATATGGGAGGGAGGACTGGGGGCGATATGGGAGGGAGGCTGGGGGCTATATGGGAGGGAGGATGGGGCGATATGGGGAGGGAGGATGGGGCGATTTGGGAGGGAGACTGGGGGCTATGATATGGGAGGGAGGCTGGGGGGCGATATGGGAGGGAGGCTGGATATGGGAGGGAGGATGGGGCGATATGGGAGGGAGGCTGGGGCGATATGGGAGGGAGGATGGGGCGATATGGGAGGGAGGATGGGGGCGATATGGGAGGGAGGCTGGGGCGATTTGGGAGGGAGGATGGGGCGATATGGGAGGGAGGATGGGGCGATATGGGAGGGAGGCTGGGGCGATATGGGAGGGAGGATGGGAGGGAGGGGCGATATGGGAGGGAGGATGGGGCGATATGGGAGGGAGGCTGGGGCGATATGGGAGGGAGGATGGGGCGATATGGGAGGGAGGATGGGGCGATATGGGAGGGAGGATGGGGCGATTTGGGAGGGAGACTATACAGGAGCTGTGAACACAGCCTTTTTTTAAATTAAACACACGCGATGGTGGACAGAGTTCCGTTTCGTAAATTGTTAATGGACTTTATTGAGTAATTTTTACAGAACATTAACTAAGGATACGACCATGGGCATAAAACTTCACTGCTCAGTTCTCCTCCTCTCTCTCTCTGTCTTCTCCATCTCTCTTTCTATCCCCTTCTCAAACAGACATACCAATGACAATATCATTTAGGTTTTAATCATAGGGGAGAATATGCCATGCCTTTTACACCCCTCCCTCCCTCCCTCCCTCCCTCCCTCCCTCCCTCCCTCCCTCCCTCCCTCCCTCCCTCCCTCCCTCCCTCCCTCCCTCCCTCCCTCCCTCCCTCCCTCCCTCCCTCCCTCCCTCCCTCCCTATCTCTTCTTCTCCGTTCGTCCCTCCCTCCACCTCTCTTCTTCTATGTTCCTCCCACCCTCCACCTCTCATCTCCTCCCTCTCCTCCTTTCCATGTGTTTGGTGAAGGAGGCTGCCAGGGGTCACAGGGGTCACACAGGAAGTAGATAGGACTTGTTGAAGGGCATTGTGTGTGTGTGCCTGAGTGCGACTGACCAATGAAAGAGCCATCACAGGTGATGTGTGTGTCGTTCTTCAAGCTCCTTGTTTTTGATTTAGTTCCTAACCTGAAAGATGGCCACAGTGGAACCTTCCTTCCATCTTCCTATAGATTGGAGTGTGTGTGTGTGCTGTCCTGTAGATTAGAATTGATCTTCTTGAGGGTCTCTGGCCCTGTAAATATTTGCTACTCTTATCGATTCCATTAGTGGGGCTGTAGTCTATTTGTGACCATAACTGTGTTCCTAATGGTTCTCTATTCCCTAAATAGTGCACTACATTAGACCAGGTCCTATAGGGAATAGGGTGCACTACTTTCGACCAGGACCTATAGGGAATAGGGTGCACTACTTTAGACCAGGGCCTATAGGGAATAGGGCGCACTACTTTAGACCAGGGCCTATAGGGAATAGGGTGCACTACTTTAGACCAGGGCCTATAGGGAATAGGGTGCACTACTTTAGACCAGGGCCTATAGGGAATAGGGTGCACTACTTTAGACCAGGGCCTTTATGGAATAGGGTGCACTACTTTAGACCAGGGCCTATAGGGAATAGACCAGGGTGCACTACTTTAGACCAGGGCCTACAGGGTTCTAGTCAAACGTATTGCATTAAAGGAAACAGGGAGCCATTTGGAACAGATCCCATGGCTTCTATGGAGACGCGTGTTGTTAAGACCAAACTAATGTTTGCTGTACATTCAACGCCAACCCTCCTACTTATCTGCATGGATAGTGTGCAGTTTGACCTGTCCTTGTTGTTGTTAATAACCTCATGGATAGTGTGTAGTTTGACCTGTCCTTGTTGTTGTTAATAACCTCATGGATAGTGTGTAGTTTGACCTGTCCTTGTTGTTGTTTGATAACCTCATGGATAGTGTGTAGTTTGACCTGTCCTTGTTGTGGTTAATAACCTCATAGATAGTGTGCAGTTTGACCTGTCCTTGTTGTGGTTAATAACCTCATAGATAGTGTGCAGTTTGATCTGTCCTTGTTGTTGTTAATAACCTCATGGATAGTGTGTAGTTTGACCTGTCCTTGCTGTTGTTAATAACCTCATAGATAGTGTGTAGTTGACCTGTCCTTCCTGTTGTTAATAACCTCATGGATAGTGTGTAGTTGACCTGTCCTTCCTGTTGTTAATAACCTCATGGATAGTGTGTAGTTTGACCTGTCCTTGCTGTTGTTAATAACCTCATAGATAGTGTGTAGTTGACCTGTCCTTGTTGTTGTTAATAACCTCATGGATAGTGTGTAGTTTGACCTGTCCTTGCTGTTGTTAATAACCTCATAGATAGTGTGCAGTTTGACCTGTCCTTCCTGGTGTTATTAACCTGATGTGTAGTTTGACCTGTCCTTGTTGTGGTTAATAACCTCATAGATAGTGTGTAGTTTGACCTGTTCTTGTTGTTGTTAATAACTTCATGGATAGTGTGTAGTTGACCTGTCCTTGTTGTTGTTATTAACCTCATAGATAGTGTGTAGTTTGACCTGTCCTTGCTGTTGTTAATAACCTCATAGATAGTGTGCAGTTTGACCTGTCCTTCCTGGTGTTATTAACCATGATGTGTAGTTTGACCTGTCCTTGTTGTGGTTAATAACCTCATAGATAGTGTGTAGTTGACCTGTCCTTGTTGTTGTTAATAACCTCATAGATAGTGTGTAGTTGACCTGTCCTTGCTGTGGTTAATAACCTCATAGATAGTGTGTAGTTGATCTGTCCTTGCTGTTGTTAATAACCTCATAGATAGTGTGTAGTTGACCTGTCCTTGCTGTTGTTAATAACCTCATAGATAGTGTATAGTTGACCTGTCCTTGCTGTTGTTAATAACCTCATAGATAGTGTGTAGTTGACCTGTCCTTGCTGTTGTTAATAACCTCATAGATAGTGTGTAGTTGACCTGTCCTTGCTGTTGTTAATAACCTCATAGATAGTGTGTAGTTGACCTGTCCTTGCTGTTGTTAATAACCTCATAGATAGTGTGTAGTTGACCTGTCCTTGCTGTTGTTAATAACCTCATAGATAGTGTGTAGTTGACCTGTCCTTGCTGTTGTTAATAACCTCATAGATAGTGAGATAGTGTGTAGTTGACCTGTCCTTGCTGTGGTTAATAACCTCATAGATAGTGTGTAGTTGACCTGTCCTTGCTGTTGTTAATAACCTCATAGATAGTGTGTAGTTGACCTGTCCTTGCTGTTGTTAATAACCTCATAGATAGTGTGTAGTTGACCTGTCCTTGCTGTTGTTAATAACCTCATAGATAGTGTGTAGTTGACCTGTCCTTGCTGTTGTTAATAACCTCATAGATAGTGTGTAGTTGACATGTCCTTGCTGTTGTTAATAACCTCATAGATAGTGTGTAGTTTGGTCTTACATCAGGATATAATGATCTCTATTGATTCACATTATCCTCTTCAATTCAACGCCACAACTAAAGTGGAAGGGAAGCTACACAGGGACAGAGGAAGTTAGAGTGAACTGTGAGACGACATAGAGCTCTGTCTCAATGACCTTTAAAACCTCTCCTCTCCTCTCCCTTCCCTCCACTGCGTGGAGTACAGCCCCTCCACATCTCTCCTCTCCTCTCCCTTCCCTCCACTGCCTGGAGTACAGCCCCTCCACATCTCTCCTCTCCTCTCCCTTCCCTCCACTGCCTGGAGTACAGCCCCTCCACATCTCTCCTCTCCTCTCCCTTCCCTCCACTGCCTGGAGTACAGCCCCTCCACATCTCTCCTCTCCTCTCCCTTCCCTCCACTGCCTGGAGTACAGCCCCTCCACATCTCTCCTCTCCTCTCCCTTCCCTCCACTGCCTGGAGTACAGCCCCTCCACATATCTCCTCTCCCTTCCCTCCACTGCCTGGAGTACAGCCCCTCCACATCTCTCCTCTTCTCTCCCTTCCCTCCACTGCCTGGAGTACAGCCCCTCCACATCTCTCCTCTCCTCTCCCTTCCCTCCACTGCCTGGAGTACAGCCCCTCCACATCTCTCCTCTCCCTTCCCTCCACTGCCTGGAGTACAGCCCCTCCACATCTCTCCTCTCCTCTCCCTTCCCTCCACTGCCTGGAGTACAGCCCCTCCACATCTCTCCTCTCCTCTCCCTTCCCTCCACTGCCTCAGAGTACAGCCCCTCCACATCTCTCCTCTCCCTTCCCTCCACTGCCTGGAGTACAGCCCCTAGTGTGTAGTTGACCTGCCCTTGTTGTTGTTAATAACCTCATGGACATCTCTCCTCTCCCTTCCCTTCACTGCCTGGAGTACAGCCCCTCCACATCTCTCCTCTCCCTTCCCTCCACTGCCTAGAGTACAGCCCCTCCACATCTCTCCTACACCTTCCCTCCACTGCTTGGAGTACAGCCCCTCCACATCTCTCCTCTCCCTTCCCTTCACTGCCTGGAGTACAGCCCCTCCACATCTCTCCTCTCCATTCCCTCTACTGCCTAGAGTACAGCCCCTCCACATCTCTCCTCTCCCTTCCCTCCACTGCCTGGAGTGCAGCCCCTCCACATCTCTCCTCTCCCTTCCCTCCACTGCCTGGAGTACAGCCCCTCCACATCTCTCCTCTCCCTTCCCTCCACTGCCTGGAGTGCAGCCCCTCCACATCTCTCCTCTCCCTTCCCTCCACTGCCTGGAGTACAGCCCCTCCACATCTCTCCTCTCCCTTCCCTCCACTGCCTAGAGTACAGCGCCTCCACATCTCTCCTCTCCTCTCCTCTCCTCTCCGCTCCTCTCCCTTCCCTCCACTGCCTGAAGTACAGCCCCTCCACATCTCTCCTCTCCCTTCCCTCCACTGCCTGGTGTACAGCGCCTCCACATCTCTCCTCTCCTCTCCCTTCCCTCCACTGCCTGGAGTACAGCCCCTCCACATCTCTCCTCTCCTCTCCCTTCCCTCCACTGCCTGGAGTACAGCCCCTCCACATCTCTCCTCTCCCTTCCCTTCCCTCCACTGCCTGGAGTGCAGCCCCTCCACATCTCTCCTCTTCTCTCCCTTCCCTCCACTGCCTGGAGTACAGCCCCTCCACATCTCTCCTCTCCTCTCCCTTCCCTCCACTGCCTGGAGTACAGCCCCTCCACATCTCTCCTCTCCCTTCCCTCCACTGCCTGGAGTACAGCCCCTCCACATCTCTCCTCTCCCTTCCCTCCACTGCCTGGAGTACAGCCCCTCCACATCTCTCCTCTCCCTTCCCTCCACTGCCTGGAGTACAGCCCCTCCACATCTCTCCTCTCCCTTCCCTCCACTGCCTGGAGTGCAGCCCCTCCACATCTCTCCTCTCCCTTCCCTCCACTGCCTGGAGTACAGCCCCTCCACATCTCTCCTCTCCCTTCCCTCCACTGCCTGGAGTACAGCCCCTCCACATCTCTCCTCTCCCTTCCCTCCACTGCCTGGAGTACAGCCCCTCCACATCTCTCCTCTCCCTTCCCTCCACTGCCTGGAGTACAGCCCCTCCACATCTCTCCTCTCCCTTCCCTCCACTGCCTGGAGTACAGCCCCTCCACATCTCTCCTCTCCCTTCCCTCCACTGCCTGGAGTACAGCCCCTCCACATCTCTCCTCTCCCTTCCCTCCACTGCCTGGAGTGCAGCCCCTCCACATCTCTCCTCTCCCTTCCCTCCACTGCCTGGAGTACAGCCCCTCCACATCTCTCCTCTCCCTTCCCTCCACTGCCTGGAGTACAGCGCCTCCACATCTCTCCTCTCCTCTCCGCTCCTCTCCCTTCCCTCCACTGCCTGGAGTACAGCCCCTCCACATCTCTCCTCTCCCTTCCCTCCACTGCCTGGAGTACAGCCCCTCCACATCTCTCCTCTTCTCTCCCTTCCCTCCACTGCCTGGAGTACAGCCCCTCCACATCTCTCCTCTCCTCTCCCTTCCCTCCACTGCCTGGAGTACAGCCCCTCCACATCTCTCCTCTCCTCTCCCTTCCCTCCACTGCCTGGAGTACAGCCCCTCCACATCTCTTCTCTCCTTCCCTTTATTGCACTGATCTGAAAGAATGATTTGTTAATGATGAGCTTCCACCATATTTGTCTCATCTGTCAAGTCTTTTCCAATGAAGGGGTACAGATGAGGATAGGATGGATTGATTGTTACATCATTGAAACCCACCTTAGGTGTCATGAGCTTGACCTTGGATGGATAACCTATGTTTCCTCTGGGGTGGTTTAGTAAAGACATGGAGGGGGGAGAGGAGGGACCACCTCATGGCTCGTATGGGAGAGATGTGGAGGGGCTGGGAGTTGTGGAGGGCTGGGAGGAGTGATTATGTTACCTCATGGCTGGTTTGGGAGAGATGTGGAGGGGCTGGGAGAGATGTGAGAGATGTGGAGGGGCTGGGAGGAGTGATTCTGTTATCTCATGGCTGGTTTGGGAGAGATGTGGAGGGGCTGGGAGAGATGTGAGAGATGTGGAGGGGCTGTGAGAGATGTGGAGGGCCTGTGAGAGATGTGGAGGGGCTGGGAGAGATGTGGAGGGGCTGGGAGAGATGTGGAGGTGCTGGGAGAGATGTGGAGGGGCTGGGAGAGATGTGGAGGGGCTGGGAGAGATGTGGAGAGGCTGGGAGAGATGTGGAGGGGCTGGGAGAGATGTGGAGGGGCTGGGAGAGATGTGGAGAGGCTGGGAGAGATGTGGAGGGGCTGGGAGAGATGTGGAGGGCCTGTGAGAGATGTGGAGGGCCTGGGAGAGATGTGGAGGGGCTGGGAGAGATGTGGAGGGGCTGGGAGAGATGTGGAGGGAAGGAGAGATGTGGAGGGGCTGACACAGTGCCCATAAAGAGATGTGGAGGGGCTGGGAGAGATGTGGAGAGGCTGGGAGGATGTGGAAGGCTGGGAGAGATGTGGAGGGGCTGGGAGAGATATGGAGGGGCTGGGAGAGATGTGGAGGGGCTGGGAGAGATGTGGAGGGGCTGGGAGAGATGTGGAGGGAATGGGAGAGATGTGGAGGGGCTGGGAGAGATGTGGAGGGGCTGGGAGAGATGTGGAGGGGCTGGGAGAGATGTGGAGGGCTGGGAGAGATGTGGAGGGGCTGGGAGAGATGTGGAGGGGCTGGGAGAGATGTGGAGGGGCTGGGAGAGATGTGGAGGGGCTGGGAGAGATGTGGAGGGGCTGGGAGAGATGTGGAGGGCTGGGAGAGATGTGGAGGGAATGGGAGAGATGTGGAGGGGCTGGGAGAGATGTGGAGGGGCTGGGAGAGATGTGGAGGGGCTGGGAGGAGTGATTCTGAAGCAACACTGGAGCTGCTGCTACAGTAAAGCTGTAACAGCTGGACACAGTGCCCATAAAGGAAGCAGCCAGCCTGCCGGCAGCAGGACCACAAACTGTGGATGTTTCAATTATGTCTGGAGCTGTGAGCTGTGCTTTAAGAGCACTGAGGAATGAGGAGAGACCCACGCACACACACACACACACACACACACACACACACACACACACACACGCACTTCACAAAAACACTTCTGTTGTTTCCTGAAAAACACAAAAGGCTATTTCCAGACAGCCAATCCTGCGGCGGAGCAGAGCTGAGCGGGAAACGGTGTGTGTGTGTGTGTGTCCTCTGTACTGGGCTAAAAGCCTTCATGAAACTCCCCACTTTACCTTTTACAGAGTCGAGGCAGGACCCTGGTAGCTAAATAACACTACTCCTCCATCCCTCCATACCTCCATCCCTCCATACCTCCATCCCTCCATCCCTCCATACCTCCATCCCTCCATCCTCTCCTCCTCTCTCCATCCTCCTCTCCCCCTCTCTCCTCTCTCTCCTCTCTCTCTCTCTCTCCTCTCTCTCTCTCTCTCTCTCTCTCTCTCTCTCTCTCTCCTCTCTCTCTCTCTCTCCTCTCTCCTCTCTCCTCTCTCTCCTCCTCTCTCTCCTCTCTCCTCTCTCTCTCTCTCTCTCTCTCTCTCTCTCTCTCTCTCTCTCTCTCTCTCATCTCTCTCTCTCCTCTCCCTCTCGCCTCTCTCTCTCTCTCTCCTCTCTCCACTCTGTCCTCTCTATGTTTTACAGAGTGGAGGCTGGTTTGGAGAAGAAACAGTCTAATATAGACAGAACCGTGTCTGTTCTACGAAATTTATTCTCAACAATTTTATTTTCTCTACTACACTGTGTGCAGTGAACTGACATGCATGATTGTTGATGACACTCCGATGTGCAGATGAAGGGATTGAAATAGCCTGTAATGTGCACCACCTGCAGCTCTCCACTCAGACAGCGCTGTCTCGCCCACTGTAGCTGATGGCAAAGTCATTCAAAGCCTCGACTTTATCACTCAGGATGGAACATTCCACTGCTGCTGTTTTACCATGTCATGTTATTAAAACCAAATCACAACACCCCATAGTAGAATAGTTTGCCTGTTTACCCAGTCGGCTTGTGGCTGTGGGAGAAATATTACTGTGGAGTTGTGAGAGCTTTAGGGGGGAAACATGTATTTTCTCACAAGCAGTCAATGCACAGCAATTGTTAATACAATGGCAGGACCGACACTTCAGCCTTGGTTAAGGAGAAGAGGGGGATCCAAGCTTTCCATTGGTTAAGGAGAAGAGGGGGATCCAAGCTTTCCATTGGTTAAGGAGAAGAGGGGGATCCAAGCTTTCCATTGGTTAAGGAGAAGAGGGGGATCCAAGCTTTCCATTGGTTAAGGAGAAGAGGGGGATCCAAGCTTTCCATTGGTTAAGGAGAAGAGGGGGATCCAAGCTTTCCATTGGTTAAGGAGAAGAGGGGGATCCAAGCTTTCCATTGGTTAAGGAGAAAGGGGATCCAAGCTTTCCATTGGTTAAGGAGAAGAGGGGGATCCAAGCTTTCCATTGGTTAAGGAGAAGAGGGGGATCCAAGCTTTCCATTGGTTAAGGAGAAAGGGGGATCCAAGCTTTCCATTGGTTAAGGAGAAGAGGGGGATCCAAGCTTTCCATTGGTTAAGGAGAAGAGGGGGATCCAAGCTTTCCATTGGTTAAGGAGAAGAGGGGGATCCAAGCTTTCCATTGGTTAAGTAGAAGAGGGGGATCCATGCTTTCCATTGGTTAAGGAGAAGAGGGAGATCCAAGCTTTCCATTGGTTAAGGAGAAGAGGGGGATCCAAGCTTTCCATTGGTTAAGGAGAAGAGGGGGATCCAAGCTTTCCATTGGTTAAGGAGAAGAGGGGGATCCAAGCTTTCCATTGCTGCCACCTTTACTTCTCTACTCCTTCAGTTGCGCGGCATTGTTCTACAACCGGAGTTTGGAGGATGGTTCTTAAAAGGGCAATGACATACTTTGTAATAGAAATAAATTAATACATTTGAGTGAAAAGTAATGAATAATTCTGTATATATTCATATTTATAATAAAATAAGAATAAGAATCAGGATGTTGTTTCCAATGGGGTAAATGCAGAGAGACAAACCTCTTCAGCCTGTGTCTTTATAGCCACTATGCTGCATCCGCTGGACTCCAGGTGACAATGCTTATTGCTAATGGAACGTCTGATAATATACCATCTATACAGGTGGTACAATATGATAAAATCATTTAACATCTGATAATATACCATCTATTTACATGGTACAATGTGTTAAAATCATTTAACATCTGATATGTACCATCTATACAGGTTAAATGGTACTGTTAAAATCATTTAACATCTGATAATATACCATCTATACAGGTTAAATGGACAAATGATCTATAAAATGGTACAATGTGTTAAAACATTTAACATCTGAAATCATCTTAAATCTATCTGATAATATACCATCTATACAGGTTAAATGGTACAATATGATAAAATCATTTAACATTAATATACCATCTATACAGGTGGTACAATATGATAAAATCATTTAACATAATTTTTACCCATATCTTATTCGGCTCATTTCTGGAGTTGGAAATTATATTTTAGCTGACATCAGCATAATTTTATATTCATTAGGGGTGTCAGGGTAGCCTAGTGGTTAGAGCATTGGACTAGTAACCGGAAGGTTGCAAATTCAAACCCCCGAGCTGACAAGGTACAAATCTGTCGTTCTGCCCCTGAACAGGCAGTTAACCCACTGTTCCTAGGCTGTCATTGAAAATAAGGATTTGTTCTTAACTGACTTGCCTGGTTAAATAAAGGTAAAATCAAATAAATAAATAATTTTGGAGTAGAATGTCCTTTAAAAAAATCACCAGCTCTGAACTTCTCAGTCCTTCTACATGAACATTCTCCTGGGGATGAACCCGGACCCCCTAAACAAGAGGACTGGGACTGGTCTAACTGTGATATATTTACCAAATGATCCTCTTTACCTAAAAGCATGATGGTCATGACTTTTATACATGAAAGGGGAGATGAACTTGTCTCCAGACAACAGACCTGAGATCAACTTCATTTTCAGTGATAACGTGTTAACCCCCTGCTCCACTCCTCTCCTTCACTCCCTCCCTCATCTCCTCCGCTCCTCTCCTTCACTCCCTCCCTCATCTCCTCCACTCCTCTCCTTCACTCCCTCCCTCATCTCCTCCACTCCCCTCCTTCACTCCTTCCTCCCTCCCTCATCTCCTCCGCTCCTCTCCTTCACTCCCTCCCTCATCTCCTCCACTCCTCTCCTTCACTCCCTCCCTCATCTCCTCCACTCCTATTCTTCACTCCCTCATCTCCTCCACTCCTCTCCTTCACTCCTTCACTCCCTCCATCTCCTCTCCTTCGCTCCTTCACTCCCTCCCTCATCTCCTCCACTCCTCTCCTTCACTCCCTCCCTCATCTCCTCCACTCCTCTCCTTCACTCCCTCCCTCATCTCCTCCACTCCCCTCCTTCACTCCTTCACTCCCTCCCTCCCTCATCTCCTCCACTCCTCTCCTCCGCTCCTCTCCTTCACTCCCTCCCTCATCTCCTCCGCTCCTCTCCTTCACTCCCTCCCTCATCTCCTCCACTCCTCTCCTTCACTCCCTCCCTCATCTCCTCCACTCCTCTCCTTCACTCCCTCCCTCATCTCCTCCACTCCCCTCCTTCACTCCTTCACTCCCTCCCTCATCTCCTCCACTCCTCTCCTCCGCTCCTCTCCTTCACTCCCTCCCTCATCTCCTCCACTCCTCTCCTTCACTCCCTCCCTCATCTCCTCCACTCCTCTCCTTCACTCCCTCATCTCCTCCACACCTCTCCTTCACTCCTTCACTCCCTCCCTCATCTCCTTCACTCCCTCCATCATCTCCTCCACTCATCTCCTTCACTCCCTCATCTCCTCTACTTCACTCCCTCCCTCATCTCCTCCTCTCCTCCACTCTTCCACTCATCTCCTTCACTCCCTCCCTCATCTCCTCCACTCCCCTCCTTCACTCCTTCACTCCCTCCCTCATCTCCTCCACTCCCCTCCTTCCCTCCTTCACTCCCTCCCTCATCTCCTCCACTCCTCTCCTCCGCTCCTCTCCTTCACTCCCTCGCTCATCTCCTCCACTCCTCTCCTTCACTCCCTCATCTCCTCCACACCTCTCCTTCACTCCTTCACTCCTTCACTCCCTCCCTCATCTCCTTCACTCCCTCCATCATCTCCTCCACTCCTCTCCTTCACTCCCTCATCTCCTCCACTCCTCTACTTCACTCCCTCCCTCATCTCCTCCTCTCCTCCACTCTTCCACTCATCTCCTTCACTCCCTCCCTCATCTCCTCCACTCCCCTCCTTCACTCCTTCACTCCCTCCCTCATCTCCTCCACTCCTCTCCTCCGCTCCTCTCCTTCACTCCCTCCCTCATCTCCTCCACTCCTCTCCTTCACTCCCTCCCTCATCTCCTCCACTCCTCTCCTTCACTCCCTCATCTCCTCCACACCTCTCCTTCACTCCTTCACTCCCTCCCTCATCTCCTTCACTCCCTCCATCATCTCCTCCACTCCTCTCCTTCACTCCCTCGCTCATCTCCTCCCTCCTCTCCTTCACTCCCTCATCTCCTCTCCACACCTCTCCTTCATCTCCTTCCTCTCCTTCGCTCCCTCCCTCATCTCCTTCACTCCCTCCATCATCTCCTCCACTCCTCTCCTTCACTCCCTCATCTCCTCCACCCTCCTTCTCCTCTACTTCACTCCCTCCCTCATCTCCTCCTCTCCTCCGCTCTTCCACTCATCTCTTTCACTCCCTCCCTCATCTCCTCCACTCCCCTCCTTCACTCCTTCCTCCCTCCTCATCTTCCCTCCACTCCTCTCCTCCGCTCCTCTCCTTCATCTCCCTCCCTCATCTTCTCCCTTCCTCTTCTTCACTCCCTCCATCATCTCCTCCCTCCTCTCCTTCACTCCCTCATCTCCTCCACTCCTCTCCTTCACTCCTTCACTCCCTCCATCATCTCCTCTCCTTCCTTCCTCCATCATCTCCTCCACTCCTCTCCTTCACTCCTCCTCTCCCTCCCTCTCTCCTTCACTCCCTCCCTCATCTCCTCTCCTCTCCTTCACTCCCTCATCTCCTCCACTCCTCTCCTTCCTCCTCTCTCCTCATCTCCTCCTCTCCTCCACTCCTCCCTCATCTCCTTCACTCCCTCCCTCCCTCATCTCCTCCACTCATCTCCTTCCTCCCTCCCTCATCTCCTCCACTCCCCTCCTTCACTCCTTCACTCCCTCCCTCATCTCCTCCACTCCTCTCCTTCACTCCCTCCCTCATCTCCTCCTCTCCTCTCCTTCACTCCCTCCCTCCCTCATCTCCTCCACACCTGTCCTCTGCTCCTTCACTCCCTCATCTCCTCCATCTCTCTGCTCTGATGGAGAAATCAAATCTCCTCACTCCTGAGTTCAGGCATTTAAAAGCAATGATGTGTGGAGGGAAAGATGGATGTGTGCTGTTCTTTTCTGTTGTTAAGGGCACGGTGAGAGGGTTAGACTGGTGTTATCTGTGAGCACAGTTCAGTGGGTGAGAGGGTTAGACTGGTGTTATCTGTGAGCACAGTTAAGTGGGTGAGAGGGTTAGACTGGTGTTATCTGTGAGCACAGTTCAGTGGGTGAGAGGGTTAGACTGGTGTTATCTGTGAGCACAGTTCAGTGGGTGAGAGGGTTAGACTGGTGTTATCTGTGAGCACAGTTAAGTGGGTGAGAGCACAGGTTAGACTGGTGTTATCTGTGAGCACAGTTCAGTGGGTGAGAGGGTTAGACTGGTGTTATCTGTGAGCACAGTTCAGTGGGTGAGAGGGTTAGACTGGTGTTATCTGTGAGCACAGTTCAGTGGGTGAGAGGGTTAGACTGGTGTTATCTGTGAGCACAGTTCAGTGGGTGAGAGGGTTAGACTGGTGTTATCTGTGAGCACAGTTCAGTGGGTGAGAGGGTTAGACTGGTGTTATCTGTGAGCACAGTTCAGTGGGTGAGAGGGTTAGACTGGTGTTATCTGTGAGCACAGTTAAGTGGGTGAGAGGGTTAGACTGGTGTTATCTGTGAGCACAGTTAAGTGGGTGAGAGGGTTAGACTGGTGTTATCTGTGAGCACAGTTCAGTGGGTGAGAGGGTTAGACTGGTGTTATCTGTGAGCACAGTTCAGTGGGTGAGAGGGTTAGACTGGTGTTATCTGTGAGCACAGTTCAGTGGGTGAGAGGGTTAGACTGGTGTTATCTGTGAGCACAGTTCAGTGGGTGAGAGGGTTAGACTGGTGTTATCTGTGAGCACAGTTCAGTGGGTGAGAGGGTTAGACTGGTGTTAACTCTGAGCACAGTTGAGAGGGTTAGACTGGTGTTTGTTATCTCTGAGCACAGTTCAGTGGGTGAGAGGGTTAGACTGGAGAGAGTTCTGTTGCAAGCAACAACACCATTGGACACTGGACAATGTACTGTAACCATACCAACATGTTGAGGAGGGAGAAGGCGGGTGTTGAACTAGTGAGCGTAGAGAATGTGAGAGGGTTGGTACAATGTGATGAATAGGTAGTGTAGAAGTGAATTGGCCATCAGACCCTCCACTGCCCCCTCAGAGCAACATAGATCGACTTTACCAGGAGTTTTAGCCAAAAGCCTCAGATGGTTAGGATTGTTGGGATGTTTAGGATCGCGTGCTGTAATTGATGGAAAGAGTGTCGATGGGATCAGGGAGAGGAGAGGAGAGGGAGAGGAGAGAGGAGAAGAGAAGAGAAGAGAAGAGAAGAGAAGAGAAGAGAAGAGAGAGAGAGAGGAGGGAGAGGAGAGGAGAGAGAGGAGAGGGAGAGAGGAGAGAGGAGAGGAGAGAGGGAGGAGAGGAGAGGGAGGAGAGGGAGGAGAGGAGAGGAGAGGAGAGGAGAGGAGAGGAGAGGAGAGGAGTAAACACATAGAGCAAGTTTAGGCAGCTCATTGGCAGTAAGAGACTCTACTAGCATCATCCTCTATCATCTCTCTAAGGATGTCCTGTATCTCTCTCTCTCTCTAAGGATGCCCTGTATCAATCAATCAATCAATCAAATTTTATTTGTCACATACACATGGTTAGCAGATGTTAATGCGAGTGTAGCGAAATGCTTGTGCTTCTAGTTCCGACAATGCAGTAATAACGAACAAGTAATCTAACTAACAATTCCAAAAAAACTACTGTCTTATACACAGTGTAAGGGGATAAAGAATATGTACATAAGGATATATGAATGAGTGATGGTACAGAGCAGCATAGGCAAGATACAGTAGATGATATCGAGTACAGTATATACATATGAGATAAGTATGTAAACCAAGTGGCATAGTTAAAGTGGCTAGTGATACATGTATTACATAAGGATGCAGTCGATGATATAGAGTACAGTATCAACGTATGCATATGAGATGAACAATGTAGGGTAAGTAACATTATATAAGGTAGCATTGTTTAAAGTGGCTAGTGATATATTTACATAATTTCCCATCAATTCCCATGATTAAAGTGGCTGGAGTAGAGTCAGTGTCATTGACAGTGTGTTGGCAGTAGCCACTCAATGTTAGTGGTGGCTGTTTAACAGTCTGATGGCCTTGAGATAGAAGCTGTTTTTCAGTCTCTCGGTCCCAGCTTTGATGCACCTGTACTGACCTCGCCTTCTGGATGACAGCGGGGTGAACAGGCAGTGGCTCGGGTGGTTGATGTCCTTGATGATCTTTATGGCCTTCCTGTAGCATCGGGTGGTGTAGGTGTCCTGGAGGGCAGGTAGTTTGCCCCCGGTGATGCGTTGTGCAGACCTCACTACCCTCTGGAGAGCCTTACGGTTGAGGGCGGTGCAGTTGCCATACCAGGCGGTGCTACAGCCCGCCAGGATGCTCTCGATTGTGCATCTGTAGAAGTTTGTGAGTGCTTTTGGTGACAAGCCGAATTTCTTCAGCCTCCTGAGGTTGAAGAGGCGCTGCTGCGCCTTCCTCACAATGCTGTCTGTGTGAGTGGACCAATTCAGTTTGTCTGTGATGTGTATGCCGAGGAACTTAAAACTTGCTACCCTCTCCACTACTGTTCCATCGATGTGGATGGGGGTGTTCCCTCTGCTGTTTCCTGAAGTCCACAATCATCTCCTTAGTTTTGTTGACGTTGAGTGTGAGGTTATTTTCCTGACACCACACTCCGAGGGCCCTCACCTCCTCCCTGTAGGCCGTCTCGTCGTTGTTGGTAATCAAGCCTACCACTGTTGTGTCGTCCGCAAACTTGATGATTGAGTTGGAGGCGTGCGTGGCCACGCAGTCGTGGGTGAACAGGGAGTACAGGAGAGGGATCAGAACGCACCCTTGTGGGGCCCCAGTGTTGAGGATCAGCGGGGAGGAGATGTTGTTGCCTACCCTCACCACCTGGGGGCGGCCCGTCAGGAAGTCCAGTACCCAGTTGCACAGGGCGGGGTCGAGACCCAGGGTCTCGAGCTTGATGACGAGCTTGGAGGGTACTATGGTGTTGAATGCCGAGCTGTAGTCGATGAACAGCATTCTCACATAGGTATTCCTCTTGTCCAGATGGGTTAGGGCAGTGTGCAGTGTGGTTGAGATTGCATCGTCTGTGGACCTATTTGGGCGGTAAGCAAATTGGAGTGGGTCAAGGGTGTCAGGTAGGGTGGAGGTGATATGGTCCTTGACTAGTCTCTCAAAGCACTTCATGATGACGGATGTGAGTGCTACGGGGCGGTAGTCGTTTAGCTCAGTTACCTTAGCTTTCTTGGGAACAGGAACAATGGTGGCCCTCTTGAAGCATGTGGGAACAGCAGACTGGTATAGGGATTGATTGAATATGTCCGTAAACACACCGGCCAGCTGGTCTGTGCATGCTCTGAGGGCGCGGCTGGGGATGCCGTCTGGGCCTGCAGCCTTGCGAGGGTTAACACGTTTAAATGTCTTACTCACTTCGGCTGCAGTGAAGGAGAGACCGCATGTTTCCGTTGCAGGCCATGTCAGTGGCACTGTATTGTCCTCAAAGCGGGCAAAAAGTTATTTAGTCTGCCTGGGAGCAAGACATCCTGGTCCGTGACTGGGCTGGGTTTCTTCCTGTAGTCCGTGATTGACTGTAGACCCTGCCACATGCCTCTTGTGTCTGAGCCGTTGAATTGAGATTCTACTTTGTCTCTGTACTGGCGCTTAGCTTGTTTGATAGCCTTGCGGAGGGAATAGCTGCACTGTTTGTATTCAGTCATGTTACCAGACACCTTGCCCTGATTAAAAGCAGTGGTTCGTGCCTTCAGTTTCACACGAATGCTGCCATCAATCCACGGTTTCTGGTTAGGGAATGTTTTAATCGTTGCTATGGGAACGACATCTTCAACGCACGTTCTAATGAACTCGCACACCGTATCAGCGTATTCGTCAATGTTGTTGTCTGACGCAATACGAAACATCTCCCAGTGATGGAAGCAGTCTTGGAGTGTGGAGTCAGCTTGGTCGGACCAGCGTTGGACAGACCTCAGCGTGGGAGCTTCTTGTTTTAGTTTCTGCCTGTAGGCAGGGATCAACAAAATGGAGTCGTGGTCAGCTTTTCCGAAAGGGGGCGGGGCAGGGCCTTATATGCGTCGCGGAAGTTAGAGTAACAATGATCCAGGGTCTTTCCACCCCTGGTTGCGCAATCGATATGCTGATAAAATTTAGGGAGTCTTGTTTTCAGATTAGCCTTGTTAAAATCCCCAGCTACAATGAATGCAGCCTCCGGATAAATCGTTTCCAGTTTGCAGAGAGTTAAATAAAGTTCGTTCAGAGCCATCGATGTGTCTGCTTGGGGGGGGATATATACGGCTGTGATTATAATCGAAGAGAATTCTCTTGGTAGATAATGCGGTCTACATTTGATTGTGAGGAATTCTAAATCAGGTGAACAGAAGGATTTGAGTTCCTGTATGTTTCTTTCATCACACCATGTCACGTTAGCCATAAGGCATACGCCCCCGCCCCTCTTCTTACCAGAAAGATGTTTGTTTCTGTCGGCGCGATGCGTGGAGAAACCCGCTGGCTGCACCGCTTCGGATTGCGTCTCTCCAGTTAGCCATGTTTCCGTGAAGCAGAGAACGTTACAGTCTCTGATGTCCCTCTGGAATGCTACCCTTGCTCGGATTTCATCAACCTTGTTGTCAAGAGACTGGACATTGGCAAGAAGAATGCTAGGGAGTGGTGCACGATGTGCCCGTCTCCGGAGTCTGACCAGAAGACCGCTTCGTTTCCCTCTTTTTTTGAGTCGTTTTTTTTTTGGTCGCTGCATGTAATCCACTCCGTTGCACTGGTTGTAAGGCAGAACACAGGATCCGCATCGCGAAAAACATATTCTTGGTCGTACTGATGGTGAGTTGATGCTGATCTTATATTCAGTAGTTCTTCTCGGCTGTATGTAATGAAACCTAAGATGACCTGGGGTACTAGTGTAAGAAATAACACGTAAAAAAAACAAAAAAATGCATAGTTTCCTAGGAACGCGAAGCGAGGCGGCCATCTCTGTCGGCGCCGAATGTCAAGTGACTAGGAGATTTAGGAGATTTAGGACTAGGAGATTTATATATCTCTCTCTCTAAGGATGCCCTGTATATATCTATCTCTCTCTAATGATGCCCTGTATATATCTATCTCGCTCTTAGGATGCCCTGTATATATCTCTCTCTCTCTTTAAGGATGTCCTGTATCTCTCTCTCTCTCTCTCTCTCTTTAAGGATGCCCTGTATATATCTATCTCTCTCTAAGGATGCCCTGTATATATCTCTCTCTCTCTTTAAGGATGCCCTGTATATATCTATCTCTCTCTAAGGATGCCCTGTATATATCTCTCTCTCTTCTAAGGATGCCCTGTATATATCTCTCTCTCTCTAAGGATGCCCTGTATATATATATATATCTCTCTCTCTAAGGATGCCCTGTATATATATATGTATCTATCTCTCTAAGGATGCCCTGTATATATCTATCTCTCTCTAAGGATGCCCTGTATATATCTATCTCTCTCTAAGGATGCCCTCTCTCTCTCTCTCTCTCTCTCTTTAAGGATGCCCTGTATATATCTCTCTCTCTCTCTCTCTCTCTCTCTCTCTCTCTTTAAGGATGCCCTGTATATATCTCTCTCTCTCTTTAAGGATGCCCTGTATATATCTATCTCTCTCTAAGGATGCCCTGTATATATCTCTCTCTCTAAGGATGCCCTGTATATATCTCTCTCTCTAAGGATGCCCTGTATATATATATGTATCTATCTCTCTAAGGATGCCCTGTATATATATATGTATCTATCTCTCTAAGGATGCCCTGTATATATCTATCTCTCTCTAAGGATGCCCTGTATATATCTCTCTCTCTCTAAGGATGCCCTGTATATATCTCTCTCTCTAAGGATGCCCTGTATATATATATGCATCTCTCTCTCTAAGGATGCCCTGTATATATATATGTATCTATCTCTCTCTAAGGATGTCCTGTTTCTCTCTCTCTCTCTCTTTAAGGATGCCCTGTATATATCTCTCTCTCTCTTTAAGGATGCCCTGTATATATCTATCTCTCTCTAAGGATGCCCTGTATATATCTCTCTCTCTCTAAGGATGCCCTGTATATATCTCTCTCTCTAAGGATGCCCTGTATATATATATGTATCTATCTCTCTAAGGATGCCCTGTATATATCTATCTCTCTCTAAGGATGCCCTGTATATATATATATCTATCTCTCTCTAAGGATGCCCTGTATATATCTATCTCTCTCTAAGGATGCCCTGTATATATCTATCTCTCTAAGGATTCCCTGTATATATCTATCTCTTTCTAAGGATGCCCTGTATATATCTATCTCTCTCTAAGGATGCCCTGTATATATCTATCTCTCTCTAAGGATGCCCTGTATATATCTATCTCTCTCTAAGGACGCCCTGTATATATCTATCTCTTTCTAAGGATGCCCTGTATATATCTATCTCTCTCTAAGGATGCCCTGTATATATCTATCTCTCTAAGGATGCCCTGTACATAACTATCTCGCTCTAAGGATGCCCTGTATATAACTATCTCTTTCTAAGGATGCCCTGTATATATCTATCTCTCTAAGGATGCGCTGTGTACAGTGGGGCAAAAAGTATTTAGTCAGCCACCAATTGTGCAAGTTCTCCCACTTAAAAAGATGAGAGAGGCCTGTAATTTTCATCACGTCAACTATGACAGACAAAATGAGAAAAAAAATCCAGAAAATCACATTGTAGGATTTTTCATGAATTCTTTTGCAAATTATGGTGGAAAATAAGTATTTGGTCAATAACAAAAGTTTATCTCAATACTTTGTTATATACCCTTTGTTGGCAATGACAGAGGTCAAACGTTTTCTGTAAGTCTTCACAAGGTTTTCACACACTGTTGCTGGTATTTTGGCCCATTCCTCCATACAGATCTCCTCTAGAACAGTAATGTTTTGGTGCTGTTGCTGGGCAACACAGACTTTGAACTCCCTCCAAAGATTTTCTATGGGGTTGAGATCTGGAGACTGGCTAGGCCACTCCAGGACCTTGAAATGCTTCTTACGAAGCCACTCCTTCGTTGCCCGGGCGGTGTGTTTGGGATCATTGTCATGCTGAAAGACCCAGCCACGTTTCATCTTCAATGCCCTTGCTGATGGAAGGAGGTTTTCACTCAAAATCTCACGATACATGGCCCCATTCATTCTTTCCTTTACACGGATCAGTCGTCCTGGTCCCTTTACAGAATAACAGCCCCAAAGCATGATGTTTCCACCCCCATGCTTCACAGTAGGTATGGTGTTCTTTGGATGCAACTCAGCATTCTTTGTCCTTCAAACACGACGAGTTGAGTTTTTACCAAAAAGTTATATTTTGGTTTCATCTGACCATATGACATTCTCCCAATCTTCTTCTGGATCTTCCAAATGCTCTCTAGCAAACTTCAGACGAGCCTGGACATGCACTGGCTTAAGCAGGGGGACGCGTCTGGTACTGCAGGATTTGAGTCCCTGGCGGCGTAGTGTGTTACTGATGGTAGGCTTTGTTACTTTGGTCCCAGCTCTCTGCAGGTCATTCACTAGGTCCCCCCGTGTGGTTCTGGGATTTTTGCTCACCGTTCTTGTGATCATTTTGACCCCACAGGGTGAGATCTTGCGTGGAGCCCCAGATCGAGGGAGATTACCAGTGGTCTTGTATGTCTTCCATTTTTTCAGGATGCCCTGTATATATCTATCTCTCTCTCTAAGGATTCCCTGTATATATCTATCTCTCTCTCTCTCTCTCTCTCTCTAAGGATTCCCTGTATATATCTATCTCTCTAAGGATTCCCTGTATATATCTATCTCTCTAAGGATTCCATGTATATATCTATCTCTCTAAGGATTCCCTGTATATATATATCTATCTCTAAGGATTCCCTGTATATATCTATCTCTCTCTAAGGATGCCCTGTATATATATATCTATCTCTCTCTCCAAGGATTCCCTGTATATATCTCTCTCCAAGGATTCCCTGTATATATCTCTCTCTAAGGATTCCCTGTATATATCTATCTCTCTCTAAGGACGCCCTGTATATATATATCTATCTCTCTAAGGATGCCCTGTATATATATATCTATCTCTCTCTAAGGACGCCCTGTATATATATATCTATCTCTCTAAGGACGCCCTGTATATATATATCTATCTCTCTAAGGATGCCCTGTATATATATATCTATCTCTCTCTAAGGACGCTGTAACGGTTTTCTAGTGGTGATGAAGGAGAGTCGGACCAAACTGCAGCGTGTCGATTGCGATCCATGTTTAATATAACAAAGAAACACGAACTTACAAAAAACAATAAACGAAACCGAAACAGCCTATCTGGTGCAAACTAACAACGAGTACACATAGGACACTAAGGACAATCACCCACGACAAACTCAAAGAATATGGCTGCCTAAATATGGTTCCCAATCAGAGACAACGATAAGCACCTGCCTCTGATTGAGAACCACTCCAGACAGCCATAGACCTTGCTAGACAACCCACTAAGCTACAATCCCAATACCACCACCAAAACCCCAAGACAAACACACCACAATTACAAAAACCCCATGCCACACCCTGGCCTGACCAAATACATAAAGATAAACACAAAATACTTTGACCAGGGCGTGACAGAACCCCCCTAAGGTGCGGACTCCCGAACGCACCTCAAAACAATAGGGAGGGTCCGGGTGGGCGTCTGTCCATGGTGGCGGCTCCGGCGCGGGGACGTGGACCCCACTCCTTTAATGTCTTAGTCCCCTCTCCCTTCGTCCCTGGATAGTCCACCCTCGCCGCCGACCATGGCCTAGTAGTCCTCACCCAGAACCCCACTGGACTGAGGAACAGATCGGGACTGAAGGACAGCTCGGGACCGAGGCAGCTCGGGACTGAGGGGAAGCTCGGGAGTGAGAGAAAGCTCAGGAGTGAGAGAAAGCTCAGGAGTGAGAGAAAGCTCAGGAGTGAGAGAAAGCTCAGGAGTGAGAGGAAGCTCAGGAGTGAGAGGAAGCTCAGGAGTGAGAGGAAGCTCAGGAGTGAGAGGAAGCTCAGGAGTGAGAGGAAGCTCAGGCAGGTAGATAGATCTACCAGCTCCTGGCTGGCTGGTGGTTTCAGCAGATCCTGGCTGACTGGCAGATCCTGGCTGACTGGCAGATCTGGAAGAGTCTGGTTGACTGGCAGATCTGGAAGAGTCTGGTTGACTGGCAGATCTGGAAGAGTCTGGTTGACTGGCAGATCTGGAAGAGTCTGGCTGACTGGCAGATCTGGAAGAGTCTGGCAGACTGGCGATGCTGGGCAGACCGGCGGCGCCGGGCAGACTGGCGGCGCCGGGCAGACTGGCGGCGCCGGGCAGACTGGCGACGCTGGACAGACTGGCGACGCTGGGCAGACTGGCGGTGCTGGGCAGACTGACGACGCTGGGCAGACTGACGACGCTGGGCAGACTGGCGGTGCTGGGCAGACTGGCGATGCTGGGCAGACTGGCGATGCTGGGCAGACTGGCGATGCTGGGCAGACTGGCGATGCTGGGCAGACTGATGGCGCTGGGCAGACTGGCGATGCTGGGCAGACTGGGGGCACTGGCGGCGCTGGGCAGACTGGCGGCACTAGCTGCTCCATATAGGCTGACAGCTCTGGCGGCTTCTTACAGACTGACCGCTCTGGCGGCTCCGTGCTGACTGGCAGCTCCTTGCAGACTGGCAGCTCCTTGCAGACTGGCAGCTCCTTACAGACTGACAGCTCCGTGCAGACTGACAGCTCCGTGCAGACTGACAGCTCCGTGCAGACTGGCTGCTCCATGCAGACTGGCTGCTCCATGCAGACTGACAGCTCTGGCTGCTTCCTGCAGACTGACAGCTCTGGCTGCTCCATGTAGACTGGCTGCTTCATGCAGACTGGCAGCTCGGGCTGCTTCATGTAGACTGACAGCTCTGGCTGCTCCATGCGGACTGACAGCTCTGGCTGCTCCATGTAGACTGGCTGCTTCATGCAGACTGGCAGCTCGGGCTGCTTCATGTAGACTGACAGCTCTGGCTGCTCCATGCGGACTGACAGCTCTGGCTGCTCCATGTAGACTGACTGCTTCATGCAGACTGGCAGCTCGGGCTGCTTCATGTAGACTGACAGCTCTGGCTCCTCCATGCAGACTGACAGCTCTGACTGCTCCATGCAGACTGACAGCTCTGGCTGCTTCATGCAGACTGGCAGCTCTGGCTGCTCTATGTAGACTGGCTGCTTCATGCAGACTGACAGCTCGGGCTGCTCCATGCGGACTGACAGCTCTGGCTGCTCCATGCAGACTGACAGCTCTGGCTGCTCCATGCGGACTGACAGCTCTGGCTGCTCCATGCGGACTGACAGCTCTGGCTGCTCCATGTAGACTGGCTGCTTCATGCAGACTGGCAGCTCGGGCTGCTTCATGTAGACTGACAGCTCTGGCTGCTCCATGTAGACTGGCTGCTTCATGCAGACTGGCAGCTCGGGCTGCTTCATGTAGACTGACAGCTCTGGCTGCTCCATGCAGACTGACAGCTCTGACTGCTCCATGCAGACTGACAGCTCTGACTGCTCCATGCAGACTGACAGCTCTGGCTGCTTCATGCAGACTGGCAGCTCTGGCTGCGCTGAACAGGCGGGAGACTCCTGCAGCGCTGTGTCGGAGGAAGGCTCTGGCTGCGCTAAACAGGCGGAAGACTCCGGCAGCGCTGGAGATGAGGAAAGCTCTAACAGCGCTAGATAGGCGTGAGACTCCGGCAGCGCAGGAGAGGAGAAAGGCTCTGGCTGCGCTAAACAGGCGGGAGGCTCCGGCAGCGCTGTAGAGGAGGAAGGCTCTGGCTGCGCTGAACAGGCGGGAGGCTCCGGCAGCGCTGTAGAGGAGAAAGGCTCTGGCTGCGTTAAACAGGCGGGAGGCTCCGGCAGCGCTGTAGAGGAGGAAAGCGCTGGCTGCGCTGAACAGGCGAGGCACACTGAAGGCCTGGTGCGTGGTGCTGGAACTGGTGGTACTGGATCGAGGACACGCACAGGAAGCCTGGTGCGGGGAGCTGCTATCGGAGGGCTGGGGTGTGGAGGTGGTACTGGATGGGCTAGACCGTGAAGGCGTACTGGAGATCTTGAGAGCAGTGTTGGCACAGGATGTGCAAGGCTAGGGATGTGCACAGGAGGCCTGGTGCGTGAGGCTGGCACCAACTTCACCAGCCGACTAACACGCACCTCAGGACGAGTATGGAGCGCTAACCCAGGTGCCATCAAATCCCCAACACGTTCCGTCGGGCGAATTCCATGCAAAAAGCACCAACACAGCAACTCCCTCATTTCTCTCTCCTCCAATTTCCCCATTAACTCCTTCACAGTCTCTGGTTCTGGTCTCCTCCTTGGCTCCTCACGATAAACAGGGAGAGTTGGCTCAGGTCTGACTCCTGACTCTGCCACACTCTCCCTGAGCCCCCCAAGAAATTTTGGGGCTGATTCTCAGGCTTCCATCCGCTACGCCGTGCTGCCTCCTCATATCTGCGCCTCTCAGCTTTCGCCGCCTCCAGTTCTTCCTTGGGGCGGCGATATTCTCCAGGCTGAGCCCAGGGTCCTTTACCGTCCAGTTCTTCCTCCCATGTCCATTTCTCCAGGTGGTGCAGCCTCTCCCACTGCAGCTGCTGCTGCTCCTGCTGCTGCTGCCTCTGTTGCCTCTCCTGTGGTTCCTGCCTGTTAACACGCTGCTTGGTCCGTTGGTGGTGGGTGATTCTGTAACGGTTTTCTAGTGGTGATGAAGGAGAGTCGGACCAAACTGCAGCGTGTCGATTGCGATCCATGTTTAATATAACAAAGAAACACGAACTTACAAAAAACAATAAACGAAACCGAAACAGCCTATCTGGTGCAAACTAACAACGAGTACACATAGGACACTAAGGACAATCACCCACGACAAACTCAAAGAATATGGCTGCCTAAATATGGTTCCCAATCAGAGACAACGATAAGCACCTGCCTCTGATTGAGAACCACTCCAGACAGCCATAGACCTTGCTAGACAACCCACTAAGCTACAATCCCAATACCACCACCAAAACCCCAAGACAAACACACCACAATTACAAAAACCCCATGCCACACCCTGGCCTGACCAAATACATAAAGATAAACACAAAATACTTTGACCAGGGCGTGACAGACGCCCTGTATATATATATATCTATCTCTCTAAGGACGCCCTGTATATATATATCTATCTCTCTAAGGATGCCCTGTATATATATATCTATCTCTCTAAGGACGCCCTGTATATATATATCTATCTCTCTAAGGATGCCCTGTATATATATATCTATCTCTCTCTCTAAGGATTCCCTGTATATCTCTCTCTCTCTCTAAGAATGCCCTGTATCTCTCTCTCTCTCTAACGATGCCCTCTATATCTCTCTCTCTCTAATAATGCCCTGTATATCTCTCTCTAAGGATGCCCTGTATATATATATATGCCCTGTATATCTCTCTCTCTCTAAGGATGCCCTGTATATATGTCTCTCTCTAAGGATGCCCTGTATATCTCTCTCTCTCTCTCTCTAAGAATGCCCTGTATATCTCTCTCTCTCTCTCTCTCTCTAAGAATGCCCTGTATATCTCTCTCTCTCTCTAAGGATGCCCTGTATATATATATATGCCCTGTATATCTCTCTCTCTCTAAGGATGCCCTGTATATCTCTCGCTCTCTCTAAGAATGCCCTGTGTATATCTCTCTCTCAAAGGACGCCCTGTATATCTCTCTCTCTCTAAGGATGCCCTGTATATCTCTCTCTCTCTCTCTCTCTAAGAATGCCCTGTATCTCTCTCTCTCTCTCTCTCTCTCTCTCTCTCTCTCTCTCTCTCTCTCTCTCTAAGAATGCCCTGTATATCTCTCTCTCTCTCTAAGGATGCCCTGTATATATATATATGCCCTGTATATATCTCTCTCTCTCTAAGGATGCCCTGTATATATGTCTCTCTCTAAGGATGCCCTGTATATCTCTCTCTCTCTCTCTAAGAATGCCCTGTATATCTCTCTCTCTCTCTCTCTCTCTCTCTCTCTCTCTCTCTCTCTCTCTAAGAATGCCCTGTATCTCTCTCTCTCTCTCTCTAAGGATGCCCTGTATATATATATGCCCTGTATATATCTCTCTCTCTCTAAGGATGCCCTGTATCTCTCTCTCTCTCTCTCTAAAGATGCCCTGTATCTCTCTCTCTCTCTAGCTAAGAATGCCCTGTATATCTCTCTCTCTCTCTAAGGATGCCCTGTATATCTCTCGCTCTCTCTAAGAATGCCCTGTGTATATCTCTCTCTCAAAGGATGCCCTGTATATCTCTCTCTCTCTAAGGATGCCCTGTATATCTCTCTCTCTCTCTCTAAGAATGCCCTGTATATCTCTCTCTCTCTCTCTCTAAGAATGCCCTGTATATCTCTCTCTCTCTCTAAGGATGCCCTGTATATATATATATGCCCTGTATATATCTCTCTCTCTCTAAGGATGCCCTGTATATATGTCTCTCTCTCTAAGATGATGGCGTATGTCTCTCTCTCTCTTATGGCGTTGATGTAAATATGCTCATATGTGAAATAAACACGTTGCTCTCCAATTCAACACTGATTCATAATGCAGATGGAGATTATCATGGGATTATCATGTTGGAAATTAATAATAAACAGCTTT